>NW_013667929.1:145308-156910 GCF_000517525.1 Limulus polyphemus
TACTTACAAAGATGAGTTCTTAACTCACTCAACTTTATACTTTGTTATTCTACTTACAAAAATGAGTACTTAACTCACTGAACTTCAAACATTCTTATTCTAGTTATAAAGATAAGCTCTTAATTCACTGAACTTCAAACATTTTTATTCTACTTACAAAGATGAGTTCTTAACTCACTCAACTTTATACCTTGTTATTCTACTTATAAAGATAAGCTCTTAATTCACTGAACTTCAAACATTCTTATTCTAATTATAAAGATGAGTTCTTAACTCACTCAACTTTATACCTTGTTATTCTACTTATAAAGATAAGCTCTTAATTCACTGAACTTCAAACATTCTTATTCTTATTACAATGATGAGTTCTTAACTCACTCATTTTTATATCTTGTTATTCTACTTATAAAGATAAACTCTTAAAACACTTAACTTCAATTATTCTTATTCTCTTTATAAAGATAAGGTCTTAACTCACTGAACTTCAAACATTCTTATTTTACTTATAAAGATAAGCTCTTAATTCATTGAACTTCAAACCTTGTTATTCTACTTGTAAAGATGAGCTCTTAACTCAATGAACTTCAAACCGTGATATTCTTCTTATAAAGTTCAGGTCTTAACTCATTGAACTTCAGACCTTATGATTCTGCTTATAAAAATGAGGTCTTAAGTCATTGAACTTCAAATCTTGTTATTCTATTTATAAAGAGCAATTCGTAACTAACTGAACGTCAAGCATTTCTATTCTACTTATAAAAAGATAAACCTCTTATTAATTCACTTAACTCTTGCAATTCTACTCATTGAACTTCAAAACTTCTTATTCTACTTATAAAAATGAGGTCTAAATCCACTGAAATTCAAATCTTGTTATTCTACTTCTAAACAGGAGGTCTTAAGACACTAAACTTTAAACATTCTTATTCTACAGATAAAGATAAGCTCTTAATTCACTGAACTTCAAAAATTCTTATTCTACTTATGAATATAAACTCTTAAGAGAGTGAACATCAAACCTTGTTCTTCTCCTTATAATTACGATGCTTTAACTCAGTGAACTTCAAACCGTGTTATTATACTTATAAAGATGAGGTCTTAACTAACTGAACTTCAAACATTTTTATTCTGCTTATAAAGTTAAGGTCTTAACTGACTGAAATTCAAACCTTGTTATTCTAATTGTTATTATAATTATAAATAGGAGGTCTTAAATCAACAAACTTCAAATCATGATATTCTTCTTATAAAGTTCAGGTCTTAACTCACTGAACTTCAAACCTTATGATTCTGCTCTTAAAGATGAGTTCTTAAGTCATTGAATTTCAAACCTTCTTATTCTATTTATAAAGAGCAATTCTTAACTAACTGAACTTCAAGCATTCCTATTATACTTATAAAGATGAGGTCTTAACTAACTGAACTTCAAACATTTTTATTCTGCTTATAAAGTTCAGGTCTTAACTGACTGAAATTCAAACCTTGTTATTCTACTTATAAAGAGTAGGTCTTAAGTCATTGAACTTCAAACCTTCTTATTCTATTATAAGGAGCAATTCTTAACTAACTGAACTTCAAGCATTCTTATTCTACTTATAAAAAGGAGGTCTTAACTCATTGAACTTCAAACATTCTTATTCTACTTATAAAGAAAAGATCTTAAGTCATTGAACTTCAAATCTTGTTATTCTACTTATAAAGATGAGGTCTTAACTCAATGAACTTCAAACCATGATATTCTTCTTATAATGTTCAGGTCTTAACTCACTGAACTTCAATCCTTATGATTCTGCTTCTAAAGATGAGGTCTTAAGTCATTGAACTTCAAACCTAGTTATTCTACTTACAAAGATGATTTCTGTACTCACTCAACTTTATACCTTGTTATTCTACTTATAAAGATAATGTCTTAACTCATTGAACTTTAAACATTCTTATTCTAGTTATAAAGATAAGCTTTTAATTCACTGAACTTCAAACATTCTTATTCTAATTATATTGATGAGTTCTTAACTCACTCAACTTTATATTTTGTTATTTTACTTAAAAATATCAGGTCTTAACTCACTCAACTTTATACCTTGTTATTCTACTTATAAAGATAATGTCTTAACTCACTGAACTTCAAACATTCTTATTCTAGCTATAAAGATAAGCTCTTAATTCACTGAACATAAAACATTCTTATTCTCCTTATAATGATAAGCTCTTAAGACACTCAACTTTAAACCTCGTTATTCTACTTATAAAAATAATCTCTTAAGACACTGAACTTGAATCCTTCTTATTCTACCTATAAAGATACTTCTTAACACACTCGACTTTATACCTTATTATTCTACTTATAAAGATAAGGTCTTAACTCACTGAACTTCAAAACTTTTTATTCTCTTTATAAAGACAAGCTCTTAAAACACTGAACTTCACACATTCTTATTCTACTTATAAAGATAACCTCTTTAGACACTGAACTTCAAACCTACTTATTCGTTTTATAAAGATGAGGTCTTAATTCACTGAACTTGAAACATTCTTATTCTACTTATAAAGATAAGCCCTTAAAACACTCAACTTCAACCCTAATTATTCTACTTATAAAGATGAGGTCTTAACTCAATGAACTTGAAACATTCTTATTCTGCTTATAAAGATAAACTCATAGACACTGAATTTCAAATCTTGTAATTCTACTTATAAAGATGAGATCTCAATTCACTGAACTTCAAACCATGTTATTCTACTTATAAAAAGCAGTTCTTAATTAACTGAACTTCAAGCATTGTTATTCTACTTATAAAGAGGAGGTCTTAAGTCACTGAACATCAAACCTTGTTCTTCTAATGATAAGGTTTTAACTCACTGAACTTCAAACCTTGTTATTCTACTTATAAAGATGAGGTCTCAACTCACTGAACTTAAAACATTCTTATTTTACTTATAAAATTTCTTAAGACATTGAACTTCAATTCTTGTTCTTCTCCTTGTTATGTGTGATTAAGTTATTGATATAATATATGAACATACATTAGAATGGTATATGTGTTGTAGTAATTCATATAATACAAGGACATACATTAGATTGTTAAGTGTGTTGTAGTAATGGATATAATAGATGGGCATAAATTAGAATGTTATATGTGTGTGTGTAGTATTCGATATTATGCATGTACATTCATTAGAATGATGCAATAATTGGTATATTACATTGACAAACATTTGAATGTTATATGTGTGTAGTAATCGATATTATACATGGTCAAACATTAGTATGTTATGTGTGATTAAGTTATTGATATAATATATGAACATACATTAGAATGTTATATATGTTGTAGTAATTGACATAATACACGGACATACATTACATTGATATGTTTCTTGTAGTAATGGATATAATTGATGGCCATACATTAGAATATTATATATATGTTTGTAGTAATCGATATTATACAGAGACATGCGTTAGAATGTTAAAGATGATGTAGTAATTGGTATAATATATTGACATACATTTGAATGTTATATGTGTTGTAGTAATTGATATAATACACGGACATGCATTAGAATATTATATGTGTTGTAGTAATGGATATTATACATGGACATACTTTAGAATGTTATATGTTTGTAGTAATCGATATTATACAGAGACATACGTTAGAATGTTAAAGATGATGTAGTAATTGGTATAATATATTGACATACATTTGAATGTTATATGTGTTGTAGTAACTGATATAATACACGGACATGCACTAGAATTTTATATGAGTTGTAGTATATGATATAATACACGGACATAAATTAGAATGTTATGTGTATTGTAGTAAAGGATATAATAGAAGGGCATACAGTAGAATGTTATATGGGTGAAGTAATCGATATTACACATTGACATACCTTAGAATGTTATATGTTTTTTAGTAATTGATATAATACATGGACATACATAGAATGTTATGTGTTGTAGCAATGGATGTAAAAGATGGGCATACATTAGAATGTGATATGTGTGTAGTGATCGATAATATACGTGGTCATACATTAGAATGTTATGTGTGATGAAGTTATTGATATAATATATGAACATACATTAGAATGTTATATGTGTTGTAGTAATTCATATAATTCGTGGTCATACATTAGAAAGTTATATGTGTTGTAGTAATTGATATAATACACGGAAAAAACATTAGATTGTTATGAGGGTTGTAGAAATGGTTATAATAGATGGGCATACTTTAGAATGTTATATGTGTGTAGTAATCGATATTATACATGGACATACAATAGAATGTTATATGTGAATGTATGTCCATCTTTTATATCCATTACTACAACACATAACATTCTATGTATGTCCGCGTATTATATCAATTACTACAACACATATAACATTCTAAAGTATGTCAATGTATTATATCAATTACTACAAAACATAAGATTCTATGTAGTCCGTGTATTATATCCATTACTACAACACATAGCATTCTATGTATGTCCGTGTATTATATCAATTACTACAACACATATAACATTCTAATGTATGTTCATATATTATATCAATAACTTCATCACACAAAACATTCTAATGTATGTCCATGTATAATATCGATTACTACACACATATAACATTCTAATGTATGTCCATCTTTTATATCCATTACTATAACACATAACATTCTAAGTATGTCCGTGTATTATATCAATTACTACAAAACATACAACATTCTAATGTATGTCAATGTATTATATCAATTACTACAAGTAATGTTATATGTGTTGTAGTAATTGATATAACAGATGGACATACATTAGAATGTTATATGTGTGCAGTATTGGATATTATACACGAGCATACCTTAGATTGATATGTGTGTTTTAGTAATGGATATAAAAGATGGACACACATTAGAATGATATATGTGTTGTAGTAATGTGTATAATAGATGGACATACATTAGAAAGTTATTTATGTGTAGTAATCGATATTATACATGGACATACATTAGAATGTTTTGTGTGATGAAGTTATTGATATAATATATGAACATACATTAGAATGTTATATGTGTTGTAGTAATTGATATAATACACGGACATACAATAGAATGTTATATGTGTTGTAGTAATTGATATAATACATTGACATACATTAGAATGTTGTATGTTTTGTAGTAATTGATATAATACACGACGGATATACATAGAATGTTATGTATTGTAGTAATGGCTATTATAGATGGTCAACATAAGAATGTTATATGGGTGAGTAATCGATATTATACATGGACATACATTAGAATGTTATGTGTGTTGTAGTTATTGATATAATACATTGACATACATTAGAATGTTATATGTGTTGTAGTAATGTGTATAATAGATGGACATACATTAGAAAGTTATTTGTGTGTAGTAATGGATATTATACATGGATATACATTAGAATGTAATGTATATTGTAGTAATTGGTATAATACATTGACATACTTTAGAATGTTATGTGTGTTGTAGTAATTGATATAATATACGGACATACATAGAATGTTATATGTGTTGTAGTAATGGATGTAATAGATGGACATACATTAGAATGTTATATGTGTTGTAGTAATGTGTATAATAGATGGACATACATTAGAAAGTTATTTGTGTGTAGTAATCGCTATTACACATTGACATATAATAGAATTTTATAGGTGTTGAAGTAATTGATATAATACACAGACATACATTAGATTGTTATGAGTGACATACAACAGATGGTACTCTTATATCTATATAGAAATTGTTACATCGATAATTAAACAGACAGTACTGTTATATTCATATAGAAGTTGATACATGGAAATACAACAGACAGTAGTATTATATCTATATAGAAGTAGTTACATGGACATATAACAGACAGTACTATTATATTTATGTAGTAGTAGTTACATGGACTTAAAACAGACACTACTATCATATTTATTTAGAAGTAGTTACGTGGACATAGAACAGACAGTAATATTATATTTATACAGAAAAAGTTACATGCACATACAACAAACAATATTATTATTTTTCTAAAAAAGTAGTTAGATGGACATACAACAGACAGTACTATTATAGTTATATTGAAATGGGTAGATAGACAGACAATGGACAATACTGTTATATTCACGTATAAGTAATCACATGGACATACAACAGACAGTACTATTATAGTTATATTGAAATGGGTAGATAGACAGACAATGGACAATACTGTTATATTCACGTATAAGTAATCACATGGACATACAACAGACAGTACTATTTTTTTAATATGGAAGTAGTTACATGGACGTACAACAAACAGTTCTATTATATTTATATAAAAGTAGTTACATGGACATAGAGATGGCAGTACTATGTTGTTTATATAGAAGTAGTTACATTCACATACAACAGACAGAACTGTTATATTCATATAGAAGTGTTTACATGGATACAGAACAGATAGTACTGTTATATTTGTTTAGAAGTAGTTACATGGACATACAACAGACAGTACTATTATATGTATATATAAGTGGCTACATGAACATACAACAGACTGTACTGTTATATTCATATAGAAGTAGTTACATGGACACAGAACAGAAAGTACTGTTATATTTGTTTAGAAGTAGTTACAAGGACATACAACAGACAGTGCTATTACATTTATATAGAAGTAGTTACATGGACATACAACAGGCAGTACTGTTATATTCATATAGAAGTAGTTACCTTGACATACAACAGACTGTACTGTTATATTTATAGAGAAGTAGTTACATGAATATATAACAGACAATTCTATTATATTTATAAACATGTTGTTACACGGACGAAACACCGACAGTACTATTATATTTATATAAAATTAGTTACAGGAACATATCACAGACAGTGCCATTATATAAATATAGAAGTAGTTACATGACAAAAACAGACAGTACTATTGCATTTATCTAAAAGTATTTACCTAGACATACTATAGAACGAACTATTGTATTTATATAGAAGTATTTACATAGACATACTATAGACCGAACTATTGTATTTATATAGAAGTAGTTACACGGTCATACAACAGACAGTACTAATATATTTATATAGAAGTAGTTACATGGAAATAAAACAGAGAGTAAAATTATATTTATATAGAAGTAGTCACGTGGATATACAACAGTTAGGACTATTATTTTTATATAGAAGTGCTTACATGGACATACAACAGACAATACTGTTATATTTGTACATCAAGTAGTTAGATGGACATACAACAGACAGTAAAATTATATGTATATAGAAGTGGTTACATGAACATACACAAGACAGTACTATTATTTTAGTATAGAAGTAGATACATGGACATACAACAGACAATACTAATATATTTATATAGAAGTAGTTGCATGGAAACACATCCGACTGTACTCTTATATTTATAAAGAAGTAGATACATGGACATACAACCGACAGTATTATTTAATTTATATAAAAGTAGTTACATGGATATACAACAGAGAGTAATATTATATTCATATAGAAGTAGTCACGTGGACTGATAGTACTATTATATTTATATAAAAGTAGTTACATGAGCCTACAACAGACAGTGCTATGATATTTATATACAAGTAGTTACATGAGCATACAACAGACAGTGCTATGATATTTATACACTGTCTGTTGTATGCTCATGTAACTACTTGTGCTATGATATTTATATACAAGTAGTTACATGAGCATACAACAGACAGTGCTATGATATTTATACACAAGTAGTTGCATGAAGATACAAAATGCAGCACTAATATATTTATATAGAAGTAGTTACATGAACATACATAAGACAGTACTATTATTTTAATAAAGAAGTAGATACATGGACATACAACAGACAGTACTATTACATTTATATAAAAGTAGTTACAATGACATACAATCGAAAGTACTATTACTCACCATAATTTTTTGTTAGTTTTATATTATTGATTTAATTTATCTCACCTTAATTTTATATAATGTATCTCACCATAATCTTATGTTAATTTTATATATTATTGATTTCACCATATTTTCCATTAGTTTCTTGCTCAGCGGTAATTTTATAGGACAACACTAAAATCGAGTTGTGATATATGCGGCGAGTAGAGCAAGTTTAGTAGCTTTAAGTTTATCAACAAACTATTAGTTTTTAAAACCATCTACTAGAGTATAACCTCTAGCTTCGTGCACGATGTATGAGCTGAAAGTATTTAACTATTGAAACATTGTGTAGCAAAAAATAATTGGATATAGGCGGGATGTTATCTTCGACCTCCCGCATACGAAGTGTGCGCTGTGCCAGATGAGCCTAAGCCCAAAGATTAATTTTACATAGGGAGCATTATTGAATGTAACACTATAAATATATATATATATATATTAAATAGATAAATCCTTTAAATAATACTGTTGTTGAGTTATGTAGTTGGGCAGCTAACCCACCAGGGGACATATTAAGTAATACAAAAACACCATTTTATAACAATGATAATAATAATAGTAATTGCTTATCGAAAAGGAAAGAAGAATTAAGACATATTTTGCCGCTCTTGGTACGTAATTAATTACAATATACCTTATAGCCCTGAATTTGATTAAGTAAAACGACATTACGAAAACAGAAAGTTACCGCATTTTGTTAGTATAATTTACGAGTTTAGTCTATATTTAAAAATAACTTAAGTTTTATTTTAACACTATAAATTTAGATCTCTCCACTGTTTTAATTATTCTAATCCTAATGCGTTGACGAAACTATCCCACTCCTTTGTTAACGTCTAAACTTAATATTCAGTTACTTAAATATTTTCCTACTGACGAACTTGCCGAGTCCATTTTCCCAAAACTTTAATAATAACGTTATATTCTATGTTCGTGTGAAAATGAGAAGCAGTTTCGAAATAAATACGTTTGACAAAATATAATGATATTTAAAAGTTCACAATTGACTTTAAATATATACTTTACTGTAAATACTAAAAAAACAAAACGTCTGTTTAATTCATATTTGCCTTTTTTAACTGTGGCGTTGCAGTACGAGAAGGGTGAGGCTTTATTTGGTGTTAAGCACAGAGCTACACAATGAGCTATCTGTGTTCTATCCATCGCGAGTTTATAACCCTAATTAGTAGCCTTATTAGCCTTCGGGGGTGAACGCTTCTCCAATCAAATTGGTCACATTTGGGACCTTCAGGTGTGTGAAGAAGAAAACAAGGATCAAGAAACGAATTTTTAGTTATATATATGTGTGTGCGATATGTGGTTTATCTTAGCAAACTTTACCTTACTTTAAACTTTACCCAGTAGTGCAACACTTGCTTTACGGAATCATTCGGTAGCAAAATATTTCGCTTTGGATTGTTATCTATCTAGCCACGTACTACTAGGATTGATCTCGATCACTGTATGTTCTAGGTTTCATCTGGGTGACTGTACATACTACTAAGTTTCATCTAGGTGACTGTACGTACTACTGGGTTTCATCTAGGTGACTGTACGTACTACTGGGTTTCATCTAGGTGACTGTACATACTACTAGGTTTTATCTAGGTGACTGTATGTCCTAGGTTTCATCTAGGTGACTGTACATACTACTAGGTTTTATCTAGGCGACTGTACATACTACTAGGTTTCATCTAGGCGACTGTACATACTACTAGGTTTCGTCTAGGTGACTGTATGTCCTAGGTTTCATCTAAGTGACTGTACATACTACTAGGTTTCATCTAGGCGACTGTACATACTACTAGGTTTCGTCTAGGTGACTGTATGTCCTAGGTTTCATCTAGGTAAGTGTATGTCCTAGGTTTCATCTAGATAAGTGTATGTCCTGGGTTTCATCTAGGTGACTGTACATACAAAGTTTCAAGATTGGTTCTTGCATACGTAATAAGGTTAAAAAATTTAAGCAACACTTGCAAACACAATTCAGAAATTATTTTAAGTAAAAAATTACTAGTTGAGACTATGTTGTTTTTAATCATTTTGTTACTGTCTATCATTCGGTAAAAATTTTATTTTCATTAGATAAATTTGAGTCCTTTCTCCCCTTCTACCGTAAAGTGGTCTCGACAACACTGCTTGCTAAGCCCACCGATGTCACATCCTTTTATCATCTAAAGAAAGAAACCGCATTACAGTTTTTTGTATATATATATATTAATCTACTAGCGTAAAAGCCCGTCAAAGATGACGGGAGGCCACTTGAAACCAAAACTATTCCGTATAAAACTGGCAATACACAAAAGAAATAAATAAAAAAGTATAACCTTTCCTTTCCCATATGCTACATATTGCTACTGAATACATTACATATAGCTGACCAAACATGCTACATATTGGTGCCTTTGGATGAAAGATTAAAACATATGATGATCACGTGATTGCATGCACACTTGTTCTTCTTATGTCGTCCTTTTCCCTACAGATAACTGGAATCTTCAGTCTGTTTTAACAAATGTCGTCCTTTTCCCTACAGATAACTGGAATCCTCAGTCTGTTTTAACAAATGTCGTCCTTTTCCCTACATATAACTGGAATCTTCAGTCTGTTTTAACAAATGTCGTCCTTTTCCCTACAGATAACTGGAATCTTCAGTCTGTTTTAACAATTGTCGTCCTTTTCCCTACAGATAACTGGAATCTTCAGTCTGTTTTAACAAATGTCGTCCTTTTCCCTACAGATAACTGGAATCTTCAGTCTGTTTTAACAAAGGATATTTCGTAATAATTCTCAAGTTCACGAAAGTTAATAATCGAAAAGCTTCGCATAATATGTAGGAACAAGAGTGCGATATAAGTTCAGTGCCAGTCGGTTAGTTCAGTGTCAGAAAAGTTTTTCAGTATTAGAAGTGAGAGTTAACACGTCTATTCTGCTATTCAACTACTCGGTGAGTTATTATTGTTTATCGATCGATTATCGTTATGTAGACTGTACTTGGTTATTTTTTATCAAATAATCCAAAAGACTTTCCCTCCTCCAACAATATAACATATTAAAAAATGATGTCAAAACTGGGGTTATTTTGGCAAAAGCAATGACAAGTCGAATCCATGTAACTATAACTAATTAATTCATTTTTTCAGCAATGTTTGTTACATTCTCGTTCACTTGTAGGCTTGGTTTCATAAATAAACATTTCAACATAAACTCTGCAAACATCTATATAAATAAAATAAGAGTTTTGTCTGTACATTGCTTAGAATAGTGTACGTTTTGCATATCTTAACGTTTCATACACCAGAGAAGCCGAAACAAGCCTTATCTCAATATCTGTCTGTCTGTCTGTGTGTCTGTCGGTAACGCTCGCGGACGTGTTTTTGTTCTATTTTCACGGGAAAACGAGTGCACCGTTTTCGATGAAACTTTTTTCTTTGTTTTATAGACGTGTAAGAAGGTTATAGGCTACTTGAAACTGTCATATGCCTTTTGGAAAGAAAATGGCGGCCCTTAAAAACCTGCTTTGGTGCGGTTTTGGACGTGATTTTGTTCGCTTTTCACTGGGAAACGGGTGCACTGATTTCGATGAAACTTTTTT
>NW_013667929.1:157910-161631 GCF_000517525.1 Limulus polyphemus
TCATCACAATTTGACATTTTCCGTTTTTTCTAAGTGACGCAGTTAACACATGGTCCACAGTATCTTTTGTTAACTTATATTTAATTGTTATAACAATGTACAATAAGAAATGTAAAATGCAATGTAAATAATGTACAAGTAATTTGTTTGTTAATTGTTATATTAATGTATTATTTATACACACAACCCGTACGAAGGACGGGTACACAGCTAGTCTATATATAAATATAGACCTATTTGTAAATACAAAATTTCACTATAAACTGCGAGATGTACGCCTAACTTATTAAATTTCCTCACAAAGCTAATCGATCTATAAACTCCGAATAATTGAACAGCAAAATAGACGCAATAAATCTCGCTTCTAATATTGAACTAACTGATTGGCACTGAACTCGTATTTATATTGTACTCTTGTTTCCACGTAAGCCTATTGAAACTTAAAGTTTATGATACTGGATTTTATTTGCATATTGCTATATTAAATATTTGCAATTAAAAAAAATCTGTGCCAGAGTGGTTTTTAATAATTTGTAGTATTATTTTACTAAAAATTATAAACATACTTTATATGAACAGCTAAAGAAAATTATCAAGATTTATTACAGCTCTAGAAGAGGTTTTGTACATTTTATATCAAACCAATGAATTTGTTCAAATTTTCATAGTCTGTGATTAGCCTGGTAGGTTTGCAATAATGTTTGTCTGCTTTTTACTTGAATCCCCTAATAGTACACAATCAGGACTATTTTATGGACCGATCTTTTTTGTTAAGATTGAACCCCGATAGGTCCCCAGTGGGAGAGCGATAAGTTTACGGACTTTCAACGCTAAAATCCGGTGTTCGAGTCCCCACGGTGGACACAGCAAATAGTCAAATATGGCTTTGCTCTAAAAACAACCAACTAAACAATCCCGATAGACGAGTCACACATAATGTTCTTTTATGAGAATGTCGTTTACGTCATTAACATTTTGTTTGTAACAATTAATTATTTTACTCGTCATAGTCTTTTCTGATGTCCCTTGATCAGATTTCATATTACCTTGATGAATCGATAGTGATTGTAATAACATCCCATATTGCTCTTTTTTGTAAAATGGAGATAGTTTTACCTGAGCACCTGTGGACTGTTGCTTTCAACTTCTCTGTTCAGACTTAATTCTTCAAACGCTTTTTTTATTAGTTGAAGAGGGCACAGATTGCATGTGTTATATAGTTTCGTGTCAAAAGAAACAGATCATCTTAGAGCTTCTTCGCGAATTTTTATGAAGTAGTAATGCAAAATATTCAGTAATTAGAAAGTCATATCTTGCATATATGGATCCACTATATATATTTCTTGAAGAAACAAGGTGGCCTCTCAATTTAAAGAATGGTTACTTTAGTTAGACTGAAACTGTATAACTAATTTGTAATTTAGTGGCTACAGTTTTAGGTATGTTTTACAGTTCATTCTAAACTTGATTATAATTAACTATGATTATGATTCTTAACTATCAGCTGGAGTACCCGTCTCCTGGACAGAAGTTATGTAAATTCATGATTAATGAAAGATTATCTTAGGACAGGAAAAGTTGCTTTCCTTGTAATGTAATTGTAAAAACCGCAAAATACAAAACTAAAAATTTGTATGTATCTCCCCATTGACCCAATGAACCTCCGTACCAAATTTGGTGAAGATCCATCCACACTCTGCGAAGTAGTTACATGGACATTAAACAGACAGTACTATTATATTTATATAGCTACATTAGCAACAGGTTTTACATCGAAGTTAGAATAGTTACATTTTCAATATTCTTCCTTTACCAATAAAAGACATGTTAACCTCTCGACAGCGCTAGTGTTTTTAACGTGATTTACCTTTTTTTATCATACATATGTACAATAATAAAAACTATGTTTTTAATACAGTTAATAGTTTCCATTTTAACCTTATGGGCAGCAGGAACCATTTGCTTTTCCAATGCTTTCCTTGCACCCTATTTCTGATAAAGAAAATTCTCTCTCTATTTTTCAGGAAATCATCTATTCCCATCTTCAACTGTTATAGAAATGGATAAAAACCCTATAACCCAATAACAGTTGAATTCATGATGTTATAAAAACACGTAGGTTCAAGAAGTCTTGATAGAAATGAATAAAAACCCTATAACGCTTTCGAAAGGTGGACCTTTCTTCTTCAGTTTGCCCCTGAAGAAGAAAGGTCCACCTTTCCAAAGCGCTCAAAGTGCTGGTCTCTTCTACTAGCGACAGTAATTCATTCCTAAAGCTAACCACTTTGTCAGAAAAACAAAACTGTCTTAACTAGTGATATTTGAACAATTCTAGGCAGCCAAGATGTAAACTCTAAAAGCCCAAAAAATTTGAAAATATATAAATCATGTCTTCACTGAGGGGTGGCAAACATATGGCGCTGTCCTATCTTACATCAACCACCTGTTTACCAAAGAATTTTTGGATTTAATAATATATATTTTAATCAAGTCTTAGCTTTCAATAAATCCTCTGTCCCGTCAATTTAAACCTATTACTAATCAAGATATACAACAGTGTGCTGTGCGGCGAAAACAACCTGCAGAACACTCTGTGTGTTATTAACAGAAGTGATAGTTTAGGATTTTCCACTTTTTGTAGCTCCGACTGTGTTGTGGTAATCCAAACTATAACATATTTCCAGTGGATGTGCCCTACTCGACCCTTACGTCACATACCAAATTTCAAGGAAATCCATTAAAAAAATGCACGAGATGTAAAATCTCCAATATTGCTTGAATTCTTTCCTTTTTTTTTCCTTCTTCGCACCGAAAGTACGGAAATTTTATTTGATAGAAAAACATATTTCATTTTTATGGATGTTTTTCAAATTTGGTACATTGGTGGATTTTTACAATCTACAAAGTTATTCAACAGAAACCGCCCAAATTTGACCAAAATGTTTGCGCACACCTACGCAAAAAGTCCCGTGAGCTATCGGTTTGAAATTTTTACTACAGCTTCACTTAAGAGTAAAAGTAGACCGTTTATAGTTTTTTGTCATTCGGATTAAAGACGGCTGATTTAGAGCAGCAAAACTATAAGGTCAAAGAACGTGCGGATACATAAGTATTGGTTAGGCCAAGCAAACTAGATAGCAGTTTCTGGCTCAAGTTTTTAAAAGAATTATACAGGTGGACGGTTATTATTCATTATTCATTGCCAATATTTAATAACAAATTTGCTAAATTTTATGAATTTTTTTTAATTAAAGAGCGATTAGCGTAGCGTGATATAAGCTTAAGCAATTAGCGTAAATAATGATGCTTGATAGGCTGCACCGAGTGCATGCGGATGATGACAAGAAACTGTTAATCTAGATTGCATGGAATTACTCTAAAGGAATTTATTAATGGTGTTTTAGAGATGAAAAACTACCACCATATATCTTAAAGAACCTGGTTGGTTCTGTAAAGTATAGGTCTGTTCCGAAAAATAGGATTGCGATCCTAAAGCTAATGTTGGTTACTATGGGGTATCACTTTCTTACTTTCTGTGGTTTGTTGGCGTGTATTGACAAAAAGTCATGATGTCTAATCAAAAACACCTTAGGTGCGAAAAATAAAGGTGCGGCCAAAAAAGGATTCACTTAAAGGAGTGAAATCATAATTGGCGGTCAAACTGGTAGCTACACTTATAGCATTGATAATAATTTTACAACAAATATTCATTCATTAGTTA
>NW_013667929.1:162563-163968 GCF_000517525.1 Limulus polyphemus
AAAGTGCTGGTCTCTACTACTACTGACAGCAATTCATTTCTAAAGCTAACCACTTTGTCAGAAAACAAAACTGTCTTAACTAGTGATATTTGAACAATTCTAGGCATCCAAGATGTAAACTCTAAAAGTGTGAAAAATTTGAAAATATATAAATCATGTCTTCACTGAGGGGTGGCAAACATATGGCGCTGTCCTATCTTACATCAACCACCTGTTTACCAAAGCATTTTTGGATTTGATAATATATATTTTAATCAAGTCTCTAGCTTTCAGTAAATCCTCTGTCCCGTCAATTTAAACCTATTACTAATCAAGATATACAGCAGTGTGCTGCGCGGCGAAAACAACCTGCAGAACACTCTGTGTGTTATTAACAGAAGTGATAGTTTAGGATTTTCCACTTTTTGTAACTCCGACTGTGTTGTGGTAATCCAAACTATAACATCTTTTCAGTGGATGTGCCCTACTCGACCCTTACGTCACATACTAAATTTCAAAGCAATCCATTAAAAAATGCACGAGATGTAAAATCTCAAATTTTGCTTGAATTCTTTCCTTTTTTTTCCTTCTTCGCACCGAAAGTACGGAAATTTTATTTGATAGAAAAACATATTTTATTTTTAAGGATGTTTTTCAAATTTGGTACATTGGTTGATCTTTACAATCTACAATTAGGTGTCAAAATCAGTCAGAAGTCTACAGGGCTAGGTTTAGGACGAGAATCCGTGCTAAATAGGAGAGACTGCAAGAACTGGCACAGGACTTGGAAAGTATGGCACACAAGGCCTACCCAACTGCGCCACCCGATCTCCTCAAGTTGTTGCTGAGGGATCAGTTTGTAGATGCCTTGGACAGTCCACAACTGAATATACAAGTAAAGCAAGCACACCCCTCTACTATGCAGGATGCAATGACCAGAGCTCTTGAATTTGAATCCTACATTAAGTCCAGCACAGAAGTACCAAGGTTGGTACAGTCATCAGGATTCAAGGCCAGAAAAGATCAGCTTTCAGAGAGGATTTGAGGGACTTTCCTGGCACTGTAACAAACCTGGACACAAGAGAGCTCAATGCTGGCAACTTCAACACAGGAGACACGATACAGCAGTAAAGGCTGCTACCCAGAAAGGTTGTTGGAACTGTGGAGAGCAAGCACATCTGAGGAACCAGTGTAAGAAGAATATTACCAATAAGTCAGCTTCGGGAAACCAGTAGTGGTTAGTGCTGAGGGATGTCCACCAACCTCCATCATGAAAGTCCTAACAGCTAAGTGTAAAATGGCAAGCACGCATAATGTCTGCGTGACAGGAAAGCTGGATGGCCAAAAGTCCAACTTCGTCATAGATTTTGCATCTCAGCAAACCCTTGTGAGTATCAAGGTGCTGGATCACAAAGGAGTACAAGAT
>NW_013667929.1:164744-165839 GCF_000517525.1 Limulus polyphemus
AAGGTGTCTAGTCTAAGCCCTGTGACAAAGAACTGTTGGGCACAATGGGGCCAGTTAAGGCGTGAAGATGGTATTCTTCTCCGGAGATGGGAAACTGCAGCTGGGAAAGTGACGACCTGACAAACGGTTATACCGAGAAAGTTATGGGAAGTTGTGTTGCGTCAATCCCATGATACTGTAACAGGAGGACATCTCGGAGTTAAAAACACATTAAGTCACCTACGACAGAGATTTTACTGGATAGTTATGAGGCAAGATGTGGAAGAATGGTGCAGGACATGCAGTACATGTTTTGCTAAAAGGGGAACCAAGCATAAAGGACGTGCCCCAATGAAGTTATATCAAGCTGGTGCACCAACGGAAAGAGTAGCCATTGACATTACTAGTCCTCTGCCCCAAACTCGTGCTGGAAACAAATATATTTGTGTGGTGATGGATTATTTCACTAACTGGCCTGAGGCTTATGCAATACCAAATCAGGAAGCTACAAAAGTAGCTTCGGCTATTAGTGATTTTTTCTTCATATTTGGTATGCCATATGAACTGCATTCAGATCAAGGCCGTAACTTCGAATCAGCTGTGTTCCATAAATGCTGCAAGTTGTTTGGCATCCGAAAGACCAGGACAACGCCACTTCAACCTCAGTCCGATGGGATGGTAGAAAAGTACAATTGGACACTGGGACAGGAATTGGCAATATTTTGTAATAGTCACCAAGATGACTGGAATGTCTTACTTTCTCCACTGTTGATGGCCTATAGGACAGCAGAACATGAAGCCACTGGATACACTCCAGCAAAGTTGATGTTTGGTTGGGAACTTCGGTTGCCAGTGGATCTGTTAACAGGACGCCCACCTTATGAAGAGTTGTCTGAAAATGTGTCAGTCTTATCTGAAAGGATGGACGATATTCACCACCAAGTGCATTCAAACTTGAAAACGTTGCTGATTCGATGAAATTATCTTATGATAAGAGATCTACTGAAGTCAGCTTTGTACCAGGAGACAAGGTGCGGTTGTATAATCCCAGGAAAACCAAAGGGAAGTCTCCTAAGTTGTCATCTCCATGGGAAGGCCTATATGACATAGTGGATC
>NW_013667929.1:166830-177819 GCF_000517525.1 Limulus polyphemus
ACATTTCCTGATGAAGCAAATGAACCTCACTTGAAGCAGAAGCCAACGAGACGGAGACCAGTACGGAAGAAGATACGTCCCGTAAAATTAAGAGACTTTGTTGAATCTTAATTTTGTGTTTGTAAATTCTGTACATTTAATTAAGTTATTGTTTATTGGTTTAATGTAAGTGGCTATTGTTCGGGACGAACAATACTATGGAAGGAGCACTGTTACGACAGCGGAAGTCACGTGACGCTAGTAACACCTCATTAACTTCTAGAAGGATCCTGTCTCTTCCTGAATGCTCGAGCGTTTACTAGATTTCAGTATTCTTTTATATATAAGACCGGCCAAGAAGTGATGGCAACAATGTAATGTGTAATTGAACTGCGGACAGAGAGATGTATTGTTGATTCGAGCACGTGAGACGTTCGTTGTGAATTATAGCGTTTGTTATAGTGCGACTGTTGAAATTAAGTGTATTGCAAAGTTTTATTCAGAAAGAATAAACCAGTTTTATTTAAGAAAGGACTTGCTTCGCTAAAGTTTCTTCGGAAAGAAATTATACGGAAAGTTAACTAACGAACGGAGGCATAACAGTATCATCTCTCACACACTGTGATAAGAATCTTTACTAGTTTTAGCACATGAAATCTAAGTTCCATTATTTATAATGAAGAATTAGTTTATTTTACTAGAGTAATATTGTGAAAACTTGCAGGGAGAAACCCAAAAAGGTATTAATCATGTTTTTCAGCCTGTTACAGATTTTGTAGTATGTAATTATGTATTTTATACATTTTCAGGTACAACAGTTTTAAAGTTCAATCTTTACTGTGTCTTTAAAAGACACTTAGGCCAGTGCTTTCCAACTTTCGTTCCAGAAACACAAGCGGATGAGAATGGTGGCTCATTTCCCCCGAATGTGAGGCCAGCCCACTGCAGGTTAACTCCTAGCTAATATCTAGGTTGACTGGAGCAATTGGGAGTAAAGTGTCTTGCTCAAGGATTCAACAACATGATACAGGCCAGCCTCGAACTTGTAACCATCTTCTATGAGTCAAAAGCATGAAGCTACTAAACAATGCTGCCTCTTCAGCAGTTTAGGATTAAGAAATAACTTAATCCTTGATATCTATCAAGTTTTGAGTCCATTTCATTCCACTTAAAGAAATTTTTAACATATATATTAATTTTTAATTGTTGTTCCTCAAGATGTCTCATATTAAATGAAGGGTAGGTCAAAAATGTCTTTTTAAAAATCCTAAAACAAGCTGATAATAGGAAGATTAGTTTCACATGAGAATAATCAATTAAGGAGCATGATGATTAATTTATTAGTATATTCCACTAATTGTGTAGCTCTGAATTGTGAAATACACCACCTACCATCAAGTGACTGAAGATGCCTTAGAAAAGGAGTAGTTGAAATTGCTATTGGATTCTTCCTTCCGAAAGTAGTTTAGAATATATTTTATTTTGGTAAACTTCGATGTCGGTGTTCTGCATATAGATATAACATTATCATTTGTTGATTGTTGAAAGGTTTGAAAGATGTACTATTTCTTTTACTTAGGTTTTATACAGCAATGGCTAGAAGCGTGTCCTTGTGTTTATGTCCACTCTCTCTTGGATACTTATAGAAAGTGGTAAAAGTTAGAGGTTTTCTTTCCTATATGTGTTATTTGGAATAGGTGGTGATGTTAGGAGCTCAGAATTATGGAATACAACTCTTGAGTTTTTAGGTGTGGATGAACAGCTCTGAGTTTTTATTTTATCCAAGTAGAAACACTTAGCTCATAGTTCTGTCATCTCTTGTCTGATTTGAGATATAATTAGAGTTTTTTACTCAGGAGGTCAAACCCTTTCGATTGATATATTTGACCATGCCCAAGGTCTCATAGATTAATTTATTCTAATCCTGCCTAAAAGAATTTCAGTTTGAGGGTAGGTTGGTAGAAATCCTGATGAGTAACAAAACCGATTCAGATATATGAGCACCCCCCACACTTGGTATTACTGCAGCACAAAAATATAGGTCTCATACATTAATTCACTCTAATCCTGCCTAATAGAATTTCAAATGCTGCAGCTATTGAAGATTCCCTCTTGTTTTGTTTAATTGGAAAGCATGGTATAAATCTTTCTGTTTCTGTCTGATAGTGTTAGGTGTTTTCTTTACTGAATGTGCTATTTTTGATGATGTATACAGCACAGGACTGTAGTTTACTACACTTTAATTCTTTTTGCGGTTGAAAAGTATGATGTAATTCTTTCTGTTTCTGGCTGGTGCAAACAGGTTAAAAGCCTCTCAGCTCTAGCAGCTAGTGTGAACTTGAACAGCTAAGCTGGTCAGTAAATAAACATAAAAACAGTTACTGTGAATGAATATTTTGTTTTATATGTCCACTGATGTTTGTTTTGATCATTGGAATCATTCTCTTCAGTACATTTGTGGACTCTGCATACTTTAGCCTTATCAGTGGACCTGAATACTGTACCATACCTGAGAACCTAAACTGCAGGACATTTCTGGATTCTGCATACTTTAGACGCATCAGTGTACCTGAATACTGTGCCATACCTGAGAACGTAAACTGCAGGACATTTCTGGACTCTGCATACTTTAGACTTATCAATGGACCTGAATACTGTACCATACCTGAGAACCTAAACTGCATATTCTAGACTTATTAATGGACCTGAATACCATACTATATCTGAGAACTTAAACTGTAGGACCTTTTTGGAATCTCCATACTTTAGACTTATCAATGGACCTCATTTGAAACATGCATCATCATTGCAATGCTATTTTTTTCGTTTGCTCTACCACACTCCACATCGAGGTAAAATGTCAAGTTTTAAAGCCATTAAAGACATTGTTTTATAATAGTGGTTTTTGCCTTGTCATGGCTAAAACATTATAAATTTCAATTATTCCTTAATTGGTTTTTGTATAGTGTACTGAAGATTTTTAAAAATCCCGATGGACCAGTACATGGCAGAGCTAAACTTTATTCCTCATTTCATTCTTCACATGAAAACTGGAAGAAAAAAAGGTACAAATATATATATAATATAATTCATTTTCCATTTAGAATAAGTTTATACATGAAGGTGTGGAATTGATTGGTCATATACTTGTTTCATTTTGAAATATTAGTACAAAGATACTCTTAAGATTATATTACAGGTTATTACATTTTGAAGTGTATGTATGAAGTTGTTGAAGTAATGGTTTGTTTTCTCCATTTACTTACTGTAGATCAAAGACCTACACAACTGTCTATAGAAGTTTTCTACATGTCTTACCTAGTGCTGCCTTCATAAGTACATTTACAGGTATCGTGACAGTGGCAAGTTGAGTACCAGCAAGTTACAATGCAAACATCTTTGTATGTGAAGGTAATAATTAAATTTCTCAACATGAGGATAATTGAAATATGTTATTATTGAGAAAAAAAGAATCTGAGATTACAAAATTAACATTTTAAATTGTTTTCCCATGAACATGTATCAGACTATAAAAAATAAGGGTAAACGATATTCGTGTGATGTTTCTAGTAAAGAATTTGCATGGAAATACAAGTTAAAAGAACATAATAGAAATCATGCTGGAGAGAAACCTTACAGTTGTAATGAATGTGGGAAAAAATACAATAATTCACATCCAAAAACCCATCAGACAATTCATGCTACAGGGAGCCATTATCAATGTGATGTCTGCAATAAAAATTTTACTCGTAAAGATAGCTTAAAAGACCATCTGAGGATTCACTCGGGAGAGATACCTTATGGATGTGATTTCTGTGGCAAAACATTTTCAATAACTTCAAACCAGAGAAGGCATAAGAGGATCCACATTGAACAGAAACGATACAGCTGTGATGAATGTGGCAAAACATATGCAAGAGAAGATAGCTTAAAGTTTCATTAGAATGTACATAGTGAGGGTACACAGAATGTTTGTGGTAAATGGTTTTCTTTAGCTAGATGGTTAAAAGAACATCAGATGATCCATACTAAGGAAACTCTCCACATTCGTGATATTTGTGGTAAGAAATTTCTGTTGACTGTGTGTTTAAAAAAAACACCAAAAGATCCATACTGAGAGTAGTTCATATCTGTGTAATGTGTGTGTTAAAAAATCAGAACAATATCACAACTAAAAACTCATTCTGTCGTTCACACTGGAGCTAGGCCATTCAGTTGTGGTGTTTGTAACAAAAACTTTACATGTCAAGGAGACTTAGTAAACCACCAGAGGATCTACTCAGGACAAAGACCATATAGTTGTGGTGTATGTGGCAAGCAGTTTACACAGAAGGGAAATCTGAAATTACATGAGATGACCCACACTGGGGAGAAACAATACAGTTGTTAGATGTGTGGCAAGGAGTTTGCTCAGAGCTCAAATCTGAAATCACATAAGATGGTCCACACTGGGCAGAAGCCATATGCTTGTGATGTTTGTGGTAATCAGTTCATAAGAAAAAAATAGCCTGAAACATCATCAGATGATCGACACTAGAGTAACTTAACACTATAGATATCTAATGAGTTGCTGTGTTTAAACAAACTGAATTTTCAGACACAATCGAAATGAAAGATATTCTACAAATAATATAAAAAAATGATGAGATGAGGTACATATGTTGAATTTAATGGCACCCATAAAACATTTATATTAGGTCTTCAAGAAATTAATGTTGTGTCTTGGAACACTTTCATTAACCACCCCCCAAAAACATAAATCAATGATAATAGTTAAATGAACTGCTTAAACGTCACGTTAATATAGCCTATATAATATGTAAAGTTTAGTATACTCTAATGCCTTATAGTGATTGCAAACGACCAGACACACTTTCAGCATGTAATTCTGTTTGAATACAAGAAGGGAAACAACGCCTCTGTAGTCACAAAAAATATCATAGAAGTTTATGGAAATCTTTTGAACATTCACAAGTATCAACGGTGGTTCAGAAAATTTTGTTCAGGTGTCTTTAGCCTTAAAAACTGTGATGGCAGGGGCTGACATGTTGGAATTAATATTGATGCTCTGAAGACGCTTGTTGAGTCTAACACAAAGCAACACACTCGTGAAATGGCCCTGAAATTGCATTTCTCTCATGGAACAATGCGTAAATATCTAAGGAATATGAGAAAACTCCATAAAGAAGGTGTTTGGATGCCTCACGAACTCTCTGATGATCATCGTTTCTAGTGTGTGAACGTGGCTTTGACTCTTGTGGCGCGTAATGTGCGTCAACCATTTTGGAACAAAATTGTCACCAGTGATGAAAACTGGATTCTCTATGCAAGTATTAAATGCTAGAAACAATGACTCAGTCCTAGACAAAACCACTTTTAATCACAAAACCTGGACTCCATCTGCAGAAAGTGATGCTTTGCATTTGGTGGGACATCAAAGGAGTAATTCATTTCAAACTCCTCAATCCACAGTGAACTGTCAATGCAGAGATCTATAGTCAGCAACTGGAACATTTAAATCAAGCCCTTCATCAGAAACGCCCTTCACTCGTCAATCGGAAAGATGTTAATTTTCTCTACGACAATGCACGTCCACATGTGGCACGTTTGACACAATACAAGATTATGGAGTTGTGTTGGGAAGATCTCCCCCCCCCCACCCATATTCTCCAGATGTGGCACCATCAGATGATCATCTTTTTCATTTGCTGCAACACCATCTTAATAGGAAAACGTATTTAAATGTGGAAGGTGTTGAAGAGGACATCAGCATGTTTTTTGCTTCAAAGCCAAGTGATTCCTTTAATCAGGGCATTAACAACCTGATTGTAAGATGGAAAAGCATCATCGATAAGAATGGAGACTACTTCATTTAATAAATGTTTTGTTTTGTTATATAAGTTGTTCAGGTTTTTTCATCTAAAATAAAAAGACATTAATTTCTTGACAACCTGCTATATACTTAATGTAAATACATATACTTATGTATTAAGCTCAAAAACAAATTTTGCTATGAGGAAATAACCAGAAGCTAAAACAAGAGAATTTTTCAGGTTCTATTTGTTTATGTTCATGTTTAGTTGCTTTCTCAAAGGTCATAAATCAAAGTACTATGAAACAAAATATAATTTCAAATTTTGGATGGTTTGTTTCAACCATGTGTTTTTTGTAATTACTACATTTCATCCTACATTTCATTACTACATTTATGGGTTATATAATTTTACTTTCTATCACACTATAGAGGATCTGATCAGGCTAAGCTTTTATGTTTGATATTTTGATTATTAAATGTGTGTACTATTAACTTTACTGTAGTTTATTATATCTTACCACTATGCTATTTGGCAGTTATGCAGTTGTGAGATTATGTTGTGGTTGAAACACAACAACTACAAACCCAAATTCTACTTTGTTTCTGCATTTTGGTTTGTGTACAAAGAGTACACAGCCAAAATTTGTTGTGGTCATTTTGAAGCAGCCAAACCCCCACCCCCAAAAACGTTTTATTTTAGTCTCTAGTCAACCTGTGTCTTTTAGTTTAGCATATACTAAAAAAGTTGTAGTGTTACAGGTTACAGTTTATTAAAATTTCACTAGTATAATTTTGTCCATCATCAACTCTGTATTTATTTTTATACAAGATCTGTTTGCACCTTTAGTTTTTGTTAATAATGAAAAATATTCCCGATTTAAAATCTTTGTTAGCACATTTTAAAAATGAAACCAGTATTTGTGTGACATAATAAAAAGCATTACTTGTATCTCCAAAATAATGTGAATAGATTTCTTAGTATCTCACATTGCAGCTGTGATGAATTTCTATGCTACATTCACATCATTATAACTACTGTAGGGTCAAATATTGTGTTGGTTTTCTGTGCTATATTCACAACATCATAACTACTGTATGGTAAAATTTTGCAGCTGTGATGACTATCTGTGATACATTTACATCACCATAAAAAATGGTAAAATGGTGCTGCTGTGTTGGCTTTCTGTGCTATATTTGCATCATCATACTTACTGTAGGGTGAAATGTTGCTGCTGGTGATGGCTTTCTGTGCCACATTCACATATTGTAGGTTAAAACTAAAAGCTATTAAACAAGATGTTACTATCTGTAGGTTGGTAACCTACTTATTATTTTATAGTCTTAAAAACCTTTACATCAAAAGAAATTAAGAGAATAAATTACCCATTTTAATAGTTACATTAAATATCTTTTCAGTGAGTTGAACTTAAATCAACTTATTCTATCAGTTTGTTTTTTTGGTAAATTTGTAACTGTATTAGTTTGACCTGGTCATAACACCTAATAGAAGTTTAAGGTTGAAACATTTTAATAAACAATCTTTATATGAATTTTGATTTTATCTAAGGTAAAAAAGAAATATGTAATATGTAAGTATGATTTTAATAAATAGTCTTCTGCTACACTTATAATAGGAATACATTTGTCTATTAGTACAAAAAGTATTTGAGTTACATACAGATGCGTTCGTAATTCATAAATATTCAACATGTATGGAGTAAATACTGACACTTCAAACTCTGAGATGTTGTAACATACAACATTATTATTCTATTCTATTATTCTATTATTATTCTATTCACTGTTCAATTGATATGAAAATACAGTTTTGTGATGCTGTAACATATTACATATAATTTAAGGACAAAGAACCTTTTGGTCCACAGAGACCATTACATCCACTAAAGTAAACTTTAAAAACAGAACACTAAAAGCCAGTCCTTTTTGAATGGTTTATCAAGTCTTTCCTTAAACTCACTTAAGTTAACTGCATTCATTATATCTGAAGGCAACGTATTCCAAAAATCAACCCCCTGGTAGAAAAATTAAGCTATCTTGGCTGAAGCTGACTCCTTCTTCTGCCAAAATTTATACTTGTGTCCCCTATTCTTACTATTATCACCATTAAGTATGGAAGAAGATGATGCATCAACACTATTAGTTTTTTAAATCTTAAGAACCTCAATCAAACCCCCTTTAACTCTTCTATTTTCAAAATAAAATTTCAGAGGTATAAACCCGACATTGCACGACAACCGATTCATTCCAGGTATTATCCTAGTAGCTCTCCTCTGAATCCCTTACAACAATTCAATTTTGGTGCTGTGCCATCAGGATTTATCACATGACTACTAACCCTTCCTTGATCTTTCAAATTGAAGTTAGTCTCAAAGAATGCTTCTGATGAAGAAGATGGCATTTTTGATGTAGAAGTAACTATGACTGAGAGACAGTGTTTATTTACAGTGAGACAATTTTGCAGGAGAAATATTGAGCCTAGGAGAAGTTCTTTCGTTGACATAAAACTTTTCCCATTATTGCAGAAGTCTATGACATTGGTCAGCTTGCAGCTGCTGACTCAGAGAGATTTGCTCATGTCTGAAGTGCCCAGACCACTTGAGCAGATGATACCCCTGAGAACTAATGTCAGAAGAAAGGAAGTCGACTGAAGTTCACCGAAATGGCATTTACTGAGTTCGAGCTTGCATGAGGAAGCCTATAATGAACTTCTAGGCTGCAACTCCATCTTTAATCAAAACCAGAAACTAGTGAACGGACGCTCTATGTGCCACTGATGAGTGATATCTGCCATTCAGAGCTGTTTCCCTGTCAGATGAGGCAGTGGACTACCATAGGTGATAGTTGTAACCCATGAAGTGAGGTACCTTTCAGGATGAAAATGTTTCTCATGACAATGACATCAGCTTATAACATTTGGGGTTGTGCAAGGTTGTACAAAGATCCATCTCAGTATGCAGTCATCATGGACCAGGGACTGACCATCCATTTGGGTGTTTGAATCCCTGTCATTGTTTTTATCTGCAACCAGGGGCATTGGTGATATCTTCTCCTAGCATTCTTTAGGATCACGAGGGATAGAGAAAGGATTTAGCCTGGTAAACAGATCCCTGTGAGTGATACCAAGCCCATCATGCCCCCAATGTTACAAGAAGACCTGGACAAGTTCCTAAAATGTTTCAGACAGATCATTGACGGGAATTTATGGACTCGGGAACAGCTTGTGCAGCACGTAGTCTTTAACATAGATGGTTGATGCTTTTCAACCCCTAGATGAGAAGAAGCAGGATGGTTGTGAAAAAATATGAGCACTTTCCTGAGCTGCAAAGTTGGAAAAAATAATTATACTAGTTGTGAACAAGCATATCTGGAATGACCAGCAATTAGTGCCAGACACCATAGCAAATGCTGCAGAAAACTGATGGAGACAGAGTCCCAGTTGGGAGAGCACAGTAAACAGTCTACACTAAAGAATTTATTGGTTGCCCAGATCAACCAGGGCTGACTAGAGCTTGATAGTTGTTTATAAGGGTACAAGAGTCAGATGTTAAATTTCTGGTAGATACACGAGCAACAAGGACCCTAGTTGACCTTGTAGCCTTACAAGGCTTTTGAGTAAAACCACCACTACAGCCAGTAAGTACCTAAATAATTCTGGTGAATGACAATATACTATACATTATCGGAAAAATGGATCTCTGGCTCAGTCAGAGAGGTGTCACACAGAGAAAGAAATTATTTTTCTGCTCTTAGATCTGAAATCAGTGTCCTCGAAATGGAACACATTACAGAGTTTGTCTGTGTAATGGGCGAGATGACGTTCTGTGGGAAAGTGGTCCAGTGTTTCTCAGATGGAGCCCAGGAACACTGGATAGCATGAATGTATTTAGTGAAGAGAACTGTAGTACTTTCATGTACACAAATGGTGTTATATGGCATTATACAAACAAAGTGTAGTGAGTATATGCTATTTAATGTGGTGATTTAATTCACACACATGAAGTAAATTATTCTGTCCAAAAGGAATGCAGCATTAACTCGAGCGATGATTTACCCAATATGAAATGAATTGTAGGTGCTAGTTCATAAGTATGGATGACCAGTTATCCAGTTTGATCCTGGAATAGTCATTGGCACTGTGAGGGAAGTAGAGATAAGTGATATTAGTGATAACGCGAGGGTTGCACATGTCAAATTACAGCCAAAAGCAAATATAAAATTCTTAGCTCACCTGATGTCATTGGTTGATGATTTTTCTGACAATCTGGACTGATGTAGCAAATGAGAAACCATGAAATTTTAACAGACTCTGCTAAGATAGCTTTATTAAGATATTGGCCTCGACCTATAATGAAGCAATAAGTGCACAGTTTACTTCGTTTCACATCTTAGTAACAATTAGTTGTGGCCAACTTAAAGATAGCAGCACCAAGGCCAACCCTCAAGAAAGTGGAAGTGAACTGTGGATGGACCAAGGAAAATAACTGGGCATTCCAATCCCAACAGTCTGCTTTGGTAGATGCACCAGTTCTGGCTTATCCATACCAAGACCGAGTTTCTGTTAGACACCAATACCAGCAGCAATGTACACAGCGTGGTCACAAGTAAATAGACACCACCTTTTCAGACAAAAAAGGAAATTTTTCAGTCATATTCACATGAATTGATATATTTATAATTTAATTAATATCTATTAGATCTTCCTTTCGCTTCGTGGAGTTCGTCGATACTTTGGGGCATCATGAGAATCATCTCGTCAATTTTAGATTGTGCGATTTTCGCCCACTCTTGCTTCAAAACTTGGAGTAGATCACTCTTCGAAGTTGGTTTTTGGTTGTTTCTTGACTTGCCGGTCGAGTATAGCCCAAAGGTTTTCGGTGGGGTTCATTTCAGAAGATTGGCTCGGCCAGGGCAACTTCTGGATACCATTTTCTTCCTGCCAATTTTGGGTGTTTCTAGCAGTGTGACACGGTGCTTCATTTTTTTGGAACAACATTGTGTTCTTGTCCACGAAAACCGAGGAATAAAGTGGCAAGAGTCCTTCCTCCAATATTTCGACGTATTTCGCAAAATTTATGTTGCCAATGCACTCCATTGAGCTCGATCTCCCACCAACTCAAACAGCTCCCCAAACCATCACGCTGAAACCACCATGTTTCACAGTTAGCTGCAATCTG
>NW_013667929.1:178519-182617 GCF_000517525.1 Limulus polyphemus
CCAGAGGCTTGGTCATCATATCACTTGCCCACTTCTTTGGGTCTGACTATGTTGGCAGGTCTTAATAAGGGCTTTCGTTTAGCTGCTCTGCAACGATAACCCAATCTGTGGAGAATCCATTGAACAGATTCCGGGCTCATCCCACCAACTTTGGCCACTTCTGCAGTCGTTAATCTGGGATCCATTTCGATGCTCCTCTTGACAGCCCTTTTTGTCCTCTCCGATGGACCAGGACGACCCGGACGCTGCTCAGTTGTTTCCTTGCCCTGTTTCCTGAACTGCACGGTGATTCTGTTGACTGTCGAAAGCGGGATTCTCAAATTCTGCGAAATTGGCCGCTGACTTGTTCCCCCATCTGCCTGACCAACTATCCTTCCTCTAACAAAATCTGACAATTCGAGAGAACCTTGAGTTCTAGGCATGTTGTAGCACAAAATAATTAGTGTGCAGTCCATTTTAATTTATATAGTGCTCTGTGAGAACAAATTAGTTAGCATAAATCAGTTAAATGACGAACAATTAGGTGTATATTTACTTGTGACCATTCAGTGTAGATGGAGCAGTGTTATCACAATTGCATGATGAAGTCGAATATAATTACATACACTTATTACTCCCAAACTTAAATCCTATACAAAGAAGAAAGAAGTGCTTGGAGTGATTGTTTTTGTGAAACTATTTATTGCCACTAATTTTAAGGTAGGAAGTTCACCATCTGGGTCAATCAAGCTTTACTTAAGTGCTTATTAAACTCTAAATATCAAAAGAGGATAGCACATGTGTTAACGACATTACAAGACTATGATCTTCTCATAATTCATTGCCTGGGCTCTCAACACAAAAATGTGGGCAGGTTCTCTTCTTGCACAGTGTGGCTTTGTCTGTTCAGGGAATGTCCTGGCTTTGTACACCACGTGGGAGTTTAAACCACGACCATTTCAGCCATTGGGTAGGGGACTCCAATAGTAAATGGATGACAAAAGTTGACATGCCAGGAGCTGCAGGATGGGCAACTGAAGAAGCCTGACCTAGTGTGGGTGCTCACTGCGGTCCAGCAAGGTCATGCCTGATCAACACTAATAGAGGAGAATAGCATTGATGTGCGTAATCTGTGGCACCTTCACGAGCAGTAAAAAGAGAAAGAAGGTGTGGTGAACCACTGTTATCAACCCATGAGGTGTGGTGATCTGACAGTGCTGCAAGTAGTGGCCCCCAGAGTTGTGGCAAGAAATACTCCAAGTTTTGCACAATACAAAGAATCGAAAACACAAAGGTGTAACGTGCACTTATGATAAAATTCAGTGTAGTTGGTTAGATGAAAATCCAGGAAAATATAAGCATTAGGAATTCCAGAAGTTCTTTTAGCCCATGTTCTCCAGGCAATGGTGAGCATGAATACACATTAAGCCCGTAGGCGTATTGCTTGAACAGTACCTAGTTCAAGAGGATGCATGAAAGAGTAGGAAGTTTGAGTTTTTGCATGTATATGTAGAATGAACTGGATGTATAATGTTTATACTTTGTAAGTTCAACACGCCAGTACTCGCCTTCATTTTATTGTTTTTTATATTTGTAGAATATGTTTTATATAGTAAAAGTTTTGATTTTTGTTTAAACTATAAAAGTTGTTATATTGTTTTGGTAGTAAATCTAAATTTGGTAGTAAATATTTGTGTTTTTATGTGTCCAACTATTTTTTTTGTTCGATTTTTATGTACGAATTTTTGTATGAATTAACTGTCTCTACCTCGAGAGGAGGCAGCTCTGTATCTTGAATAACGTTAAAATTGGTATATGATCATTGTTAAATTCTTTCTTTTTATTATGTTTTCTTTCATTTTACCTTTTCAAGCGGATTCTAAAATTAGAAATAAGCCGCCTTCCTCGAAAGTTGGAAAGAATCTAAACCGCCAAAATACATATTTACTTTGTAGCTGACCAATAAGAAAAAAGAGCACCAAATTTCGGAAGGACCTCTGCATGATATGACAGTCGCGATGTATCACCAAAGAGAAGGTCAAGTGAGACACGATGCAACTATCCTATGGAACAGTGGATACTGGTAAGTTATTTGACCAAACGCATGACATGAAGTAACGTCTAGGATGATCTCAACCGGATTTAGTCCCAAAAGTATAACTTAAGAGTTCACTTGTTTGTTATTAAGCACAGAGCTACAGATTACGCTATCTGTATTATATCAACCACGGGTATTGAAACCCGATTTTTAGCGTTATAAGCTCTCAACTTAGAGAAATTCAAAACTTTGTAGATATGACATGTATACCACAGCAGAATAAGGCACACAGTACTTATATACAACAAATAATTTTGTTATTCGACAACTTTTATCACTTCAACAACGTGTTTTTCTATTTTGTGAAAGGGCGCTTGATTCGCGGGTCGCGGGTTCGAATCCCCGTCCAATCAAACATGCTCGCCTTTTCAGCCGTGGGGCGTTATAAAGTGTAGGTTAATCGCACTATTCGTTGGTAAAAGAGTAGCCCAAGAGTTGGCGGTGGGTGGTAATGACTAGCTGCCTTCTCTCTAGTCTTTCACTGCTAAATTAGAGACGGCTAGCGCAGATAGCCCTCGTGTAGCTTTGCGCGAAATTCAAACCAAACCATTATGTGAATTATAACTATCTTGAAGAAGGAAATGTTTAAGCAAACTTAACTATGGTTACAGCTTTGATTGGACGGAGTGAATCAGACCGCACGAAAAGAAATTTACAAATGCAATCAAAGAGCGAAAGAATATAAAGATTGAATTTTTCGGGTTAGCCTTTCTTAATGTCCGTTGCTATACCAACTCTACGCATTAACATGACGCCATCTCTCAAGCTGTATATTGTTAAGAGCACCGAAATACATATAATTTCATATTTGTTATAATTCTCAACGATTTTTCAAAATAATTATATAACAGCTTATCAAGATCATTCTTTGCATTATCGTGTAAAGAAACTTAAAAGAGAACCTAACCCTCCCAGATCCCGATACAGATAATAACCTGACCCTCCCAGATCCAGATACAGACAGACATTGAATGCAAGGTTGTTAATCTATGAGATACAAGAAGGGGCGGTCTTAGTCATTCTGAAAGTCCGGGCAGAATTCAGTAAATGGGGCCCCATTATGATAAGAAAACTCAGAAGTCGGTTAAAAGACATATCATCGGGGCCCTTCCATTTATGGGGCCCCTAGCAATTGTCCAGTTTGCCCAATAGGTAAGTCCGCCTATGCGTACATGAATGCACAAATGATAGAAATAAAACTATTAGATTAGCAAAAGCAATTCGAGTTGCAAAGATTTAATTAAGCCCAGTTTAACTATGTGTTGCATATTCTTAACACAATAGTATGTTAGGACAGAAGCTAAAGATGTATGAAAAGGCAGGATAGTCTTCAGTTAAGACGGTTTGATTTTGTTAACAATAACAGAAGTGGAGGCTAGCGTCCCTACAATAGAGAAGATTTCCTGACAATAAAGGGGTAGTTTAAAATGTTTAACTTCTTACTTTACTGGGGGTGAAGTGACAACCTAAGAAGGGACAAATGTTCCCTTGATCCGTGTATATTATTATGTTATAAGACATTACTATTAGGCCTACCTTCATAATCTAGTCCCTTAATTAAAGGCTTTTCAAGAATTAGAAGAGTATACAACAATAGTATTTCAACCAAGCTATATTTGCCTTATCCATTTCCGATAATGCGTTTCATTCAATCCAGAACTCTTCGGGCTGGCTTGGATACAATAAACACAGCTGTGGTCGGATCACTACTTACATAAGATATTTGATACAGCAACAATTGTTATGGAGTGTACACCTTTTAAAAGTTGTAGAAGAATGGTTAGAATTATACTTGTCATAAAACATTAGTATTAAGCTTATTACGTTTTTAAACGCTGCATTCTTTATCTAGTCCCTTGGAGATTTTCAAGAATTAGAAAAGTCTATAATAATAGTATTTCAACAATGCTGTATTTGTCATATCTTTAATTTTAATGTGATATATATTATATGTAATGAGCTTAAATAGACAGGATAGAAGTTTTACTGAAAGCTAGAGACTTGGTTAAAAATAATCAAAA
>NW_013667929.1:182638-192978 GCF_000517525.1 Limulus polyphemus
ATCTTTAATTTTAATGTGATATATATTATATGTAATGAGCTTAAATAGACAGGATAGAAGTTTTACTGAAAGCTAGAGACTTGGTTAAAAATAATCAAAATGTATTTTGATAAACAGATGATTGGAGTAGTAAAATACAGTACAATGTACTTGTTATCCTCTTAGTGTCTTAATGAAAATATGGTTTACTTATTTTCAAAATTAATGCCTTTTTTAGAGTTCTCAGTTTGGAAGCTTACAGTTGTTCAAATAATACTAACATTCCCTATTTTGAGAGCATGCGAGATGTTGGTCCACTAGTTGGCAATTAAGCGACTTTCTTGCAGAGAAGATAGCATGAGATATCCAGAAATAGCAAGCTACCTTCCTCTGGGTGTATCAGGTAAAGGTACTGGACAGCCATGTGTTAAAGTTCAACTCCAAGTGAACACAGATTTTAGATACAAGATGCTTTAATAAATAAACGTTGCTTTATACATGTTTTGTGGTTATTGTATATAAAGTCAGGTTTGCCCCTGTACGACCAGATTGGAGATCTTTTAGGAGTTAAAATTATTTTTGTAAGAATAACTTTAAAATCTTTTAGTAGCTTATAACATTGAGCAATGTTGGTTACTTTCTTCTTTTTAGGATATTGTAACTTTTGTGACTTGTAATTTATTTCGGAGTTTTGTTCTCTAAAGTCAATTAGCTGAATTGATTTTTAAAGTGAACATTAAACTTTTGTTATTTAAAGAGTTGTACTTTGAGTATAAAAATCGTAACTTAATTAAAGTTTTAGAAATTATTTTTATTGTATTGTTGTCACTGGAATTGGGTTTTGGATTCAACTTTTGGATTAACTTCAGTTGTGGTCAATTGTTTTGTGAGATATCAGTTTTATATTTATTTTAGGATTTTAGTTTAACTTACAGGGTGAAATTTCAAACTGATAAGAGTTTTGGAATAAAGCCTTCATCTTGATTTTATCTGTTTATACACACCCATTGAATACTTGCCTTATTTTGTTGTTGTTGTGGGCTCTTATTTCTGTTTTTGTCAAGTCTTTTTTCTTAATGATCCTGGTTGTACATCAACATAACTGTATTGCCTAGTATTTTCTGAGCATCCTATTAGTGAACTGAACTGATTGCTCTGTGGAAAAACCCTTTTCTGCGTGAGAAACACCACATTTAGAAAATTAAAAGTGAAACTAACAGTAAGGATGTTTATGTTAAAGGTAAGCAGAAACTATACAACAGTGATTGGGTCATTAAAGGATACTGATGGTTTGATTTAAATCTAAAATAGTGATTGGGTCATTAAAGGATACTGGTGACTTAATTCAAACCTAAAACAGTGATTGGATCATTAAAGGATACTGATGGCTTGATTTAAATCTAAAACAGTGATTGGGTCAATAAAGGATACTGATGGCTTTATTTAAACCTAAAACAGTGATTGGGTCATTAAAGGATACTGATGGCTTGATTTAAACCTAAAACAGTGTTTGGGTTATTAAAGGATTCTGATGGCTTGATTTAAATCTAAAACAGTGATTGGGTCATTAAAGGATACTGATGGCTTGATTCAAATCTAAAACAGTGTTGGGTCATTAAAGGATACTGATGGCTTTATTTTTTTTAAGAAAAAGTAACTGATCTTTGAGTGTTTTTCTTGCTCTGTTTTAGACAAGAACATGTTAGCAATATTACAGACTCTGAGCTTTCTATAGTAAATATTAGAGATAAGTTCAACCTAAGATCAGACTTGAAAGTCTCTCTCGTATTTGGTTGGTCAATAGACAGTGAGAGGATGCCTGAGGATGAGCAAGATACTAATCTTTACTCATATTGTTAAAGAGGGTGATAAAAGTTGTCCTAATATTACAGACCAGTTAGCCTTATTTTTGTAGGGGGGATTGTGAAAAAGATACTGATAACAGAAATTTTTCAAATCCATTTAGTGAAATATGATCCATAAAATAGAGAGAGAATGGGTTTATTAAAGAATATCTTGTTCAGTTTTTGAAAGTATTAAATACAGAAGGTTAGTTTTGAAAAATCACATCATTGGGAGTTTATTGAAAGACTGGTTAATTGGATTGTACAGTGTTTGAGTGAGAAAAGGCAAAAGGTTGTTATTAATGGAGTTCAGTCAAACTGGACCTTTGTTACTGTTGGTGTGCCTCAGTGCTTCAACCTTTGTTTTTCTTTTTTACATTAATGATATTGACTGGTAACGTTTGCTACATCAAACTATTGGGTATTACTATCTATATTGAGGAGTAACAAAAGTTGGCAAGTGGTTTTAATTTCAGTGAGTTCAAGGCACTACATTTGAGTTCCCGTAAGTTGTATTATTGTTGCATGGAGTTTAGTGGATGGGACGGCCTAGATGAAACAAAAGGTTCCTTGTTGTTCTTAAATGATATGTATATCGCATGTTTAATATATATGAAAACCCTCAAATAACATGACTGAAGGACAGGATTTTCTGACACCTGTATTATAATATATTTTATCATTGAGGGGTTATTTTGGATTATGTGGTATAAATAATGCCGAATCCAGTTCTCACAATAGTAATGAAGTAATTAATTTTTTCAGTAATATTTTTTACATCCACGGTCGCTTGTAGGCCTGATTTCATAAATAAACATTTCATAATATAAAATCCGCAACTGGATATAGGCAAACTTAAAGTTTCACTACAAACTGCGAGACGTACACTAAAGTTTCCTTGCAAAGCTAATTGATCGACAAACACCGAGTAATTGAACAGCAGAATGGACGTGGTAATTCTCACTTCTGAAACTAAACTAACTGCCTGACATTGTTTGGCCCGACATGGCCAGGTGGTTAGGGTGCTCGACTCGCGGGTTCGAATCCCCATCACACCAAACATGCTCGCCATTTCAGCCGTGGGGGCATTATAAAGTGACGGTCAATCCCACTATTCGTTGGTAAAAGAGTAGCTCAAGAGATGGTGGTGGGTGCTGATGACTAGCTGCCTTCTCTCTAATCTGTCACTGCTAAATTAGGGACGGCTAGTGCAGATAGCCCTCGTGAAGCTTTGCGCGAAATCCATAACTAACAAACAAACAAGACTGACACTGAACTTACATCATACCCTTGTTCCTTACATATTACACGAAGCTTTTCGATTATTAACTTTCGTGAACTTTATTTTTATACAAGGAAGGAATGAGTAATTGTAAGATGAACCTGATGATTTATTGGTTCTTCGGTTCAGTAGACGGAACATCAGCAGTAAATACAGTCTAAAAATGAAGTTACATAAAATAGTAATTTTTTAAGTCATAGTCTTCTATATTTCTTTCAACTAGTACATAATACCAACTTTTACAAGTACATTCATCATAAAGGTTTACAGTATAACCACAATAAATATGGAATAAAACACATGCCTTGTTACCAACTATAGTTAAATATACTTTCTTTTGAAACGACAAACAATAAATCAAACTTCTATGTTCGGTCAAGTAGAAATATCTGATCAATGACAAAAAAACCACTAATTCATTTCTGCCATACAACAGACCCGTAAAAAGCTTTTTCTTCATTAGAAACAGTTGTTTTTGCTGGTTTTGTGAGGTACTTTTCAGGAAATACCATTACCGCAAAAAAACCTATATAAAGAAGAAAATAGGCAAAGTTACACACTTAACAACAAAAGCTATATTTAATTTTTCTCTGCGTGTATGAATGCAATCAATGGATACGTTTTATCTCAAAATATAATACTTATACATGTACCATTACACTTGTGACTTGACAGCAGACCAATGAAGGAAGTTGGATCTTAACATAAAAAATATGGTATTATCATGTGATACTAATAGCCTATATTAAAACATAATTTTGTCGTAATTTACGTGAGCAATACTATAATTAATGTGAATAAGATTTTGATTAAAATTTAAGTAATTAATTATGTATTCATTTCATTAGGTAAGTAGGCAATTGCACACGACTGATCAATGTGATATTACTGTAAGTAATATATTTTAGGTTGATCTAAGTTATAACAATTACAGTTGTATGTCGTAATTACCTATCACTACGCAAACATCTTGATCAACGGGTTAAGCGTAAAGTACATTTAGCGTGTCCGGAGTGTGAACCTACACTTTGAGTTGGTGAAAGCGTTATAAGAGTGATGGTGAAACCCAAATATTAAAGCTGACAAAAGTAGTCCAAGCATTGGCGGTGAATGCTGTTATCTAGTTGCCTTCACTCAAAATTACGAACAGCTATACGCAGATGATTTTCCGCGAGACTATGAAGCAAACAAATATAATCCTTTAGAAACTATTGGTATTTATAAATCATATTTGATGTCTGAAAAATAAACTTATTTATGTCCCCTCCCCTTACTTTCTTCTTGTAAAACTTCTATCATTAAGTAGCCTTTCCAAGTTGTTGATGTGTTCTAATTCACACATCAAATAATACAGACCTTAGCCTCTTCACATATTTCTGTGGACATTATGGGATAACGGTTCATAGGGGAGGACTATACATCCCGTCAACAAGGATTTTCTACATGAACATGAGTATTTTCAGCAAACAGCTTGTATACCTTTTTTTTCCAGTCATTCTGTATGGCATCATAATATGTGGCAAGTGTTCAGCCCAGTCAGTTTGGCTGGGAATAACAAACTTTGTAAACATATACTTGGTAGTTTGTGCTATCTCATTTGCTAAGTCATGTGACTGGAGATAATAATGAAAAATGTACATCTTCAGTTGTAGACTGTGTTACCGTTTCAACTAATGGATAAGCTTCGGCCCACTTTGTGAAGTAGTTGGTGACGACGATTATATATTGATTATCATGCTCAGTTTCCAGTAGTGGACCAACGATATTCAGGCTTATCCTCTGCAAAAAAAGACCCAAAATTTCGCTGTTGAAGCTTACCCTGCTTCAACTGGTTATTTCTTTGGGAAGCAAATACCATACGATATTCACACCACTGCAGGATACCTAAACTCAAATGCAGCCAGAAGAACCACTGTCTTATCTTATGCAAAATCTGTAGAATCTCATGCTACAAAGTACTGGGGATCACTAACTGTAACAAAGGCTTACAACCACATCTTGGTTGTCGATAATGGTGTGGCAGTCTTGGAAAACTAGTAACAAAATCACAAGACTAAAGACTTCTTGCTTGGTCACAGGATGAGGTCAATCTTTTGATTTCAGTTTTAAGCCTGTCCTTTTACATGTTGTAATAGCATTTCACACAGTCTGAGCTTCAAACTGTGTGACCAAACGCTAAGATGTCATCGACATAGATTCAGGCAATTCTTAACTTCAGCCTTTTCAGTGTAAGATCCATTAGCTTCTTAGAAGTAGCCGGCACTATACACAGGCCGAATGGCATGAAAGAAAACTTACTTTCAATTATTCATATAACTGATTTATATCAATGAACCATTGGGCCATGTTGAAATGTTCATTAGCATGGTGAACAGAGCGAAAGTAACCAAGGCTAGCAGTAGAGCAAGAGTTGCATCCATTGCACTACCTCTGTAACCGAGTATATGTCTACCAATACATCTGAGATTGCTAGCGTTTCTTGGCTGATTATTTCAATGTATCTGTAAGACCAGATGGCGATTGGACTAAACAACAGTCACACAGCATCACGAAGATATAGGTGATACACCTACAATTACACAGTTTCTGTTCAAACCTCTTTATACTACTTGAGTTGTAGCCAGCGCTGGGGTGCAGAATTAAAGAACCGAGATGAGCATCTGGATGCGCTAGAAGCCACTTGTACACAGTTGTTATTCTGTTGTTTGCTATGGACAAAGACTAGTGCATCAGGGATCTGCAATTAAGTTATACAGCCCACACACGATATAAGTTGTTTCCTGTCCATAAAACAAGCAACATTAGAGTGTTAGTTATCTGTCATAGGAGAGAAGAATTCCCGGTGTCATTCTGCAATTATAGACAATTGGTTATCCTACTTCTGCTTAACCATTCATCAGTAATTTTAATAATGTTGTGACATTGTCTATCGTTGGGCAGGTTCTTTTAAATTATTTGATAAAAATATTGCACTGTTCAGTCTACGTTAAAACAACAAAAGGAAAGGTTGATTGCAAAATGTGAGAGAACGACACAGTAAGGGTGAGACCTCGTGTTTTCTTTATTATACCGGTATCTTCAATTTTTGTCAAAAATAATCTGGTTCAGAAATCGTTTAGTCCTAAGTTAATTTCACTCTAACAAGTAAAGGTATTTTCAAACACGTAATAATACATGTGTGAATATGGTTTTTTATATCTTTGTAGGTGTAACACTTTAGGTGTACACCATAGTTAGAGTTTTTGTACCGAGCAGTGTATTGAAAGGATGTAAACGTAGCAAAGTATCTACTTATAAAATATATATTTTATTTTTATATCACATATTTTATAAACATTAGTTATTTTACACTTCATACGCTGTTCATCGCCCTAAACATTAAGTTACATCAATCTATTAAATGTATTTATTTCTTTACCATATAATGTCTGAGCTATTGTGTATTTTATTTTACAATACTACATCAATATTTTTTATATCATTATTGATCTTTTGTTAAATTATTGTGTACTTTCTTTTAGGGTGGTTCTTTACTTTTCTGGCCTCTGATGTTTCAAGTAATTATTCCGTACTTCAGATGGTTTGGAACATTTTGTTTGATGGGGAGTATGACATTTATTGGTAAGTTATGATAGTTTGTATGGAATAAATTAACAATAAGTTGTGGTTTATCTGTTACTTTTACTGCTAGTTTTAGATTGGTGCATGTACTCGGTATAGACACACAAACTGTATTCCTTATATTTAATACATTGACACTTGTGATCTAAGATTAGTATTTAAGATGTTTTTGGCCACTTCTGAAAATAAAAATCCTAGAACATTTTCAAGCTTTTTAACTGTTTCCTTTCTAAATGCAAACTGTTCTCGTTTGTCAATTTTACTATGAATTTTAAAAACATATTAGTTGAAAAAAAAATGCTATGTTCTGAAGCAGCTGGCTTGTCTGTGAGTTGTAACACTACGTTAAGTTAACTATTTTCCACAACAACTTTCAGGAGATAATCCAGAAACACGTGTAGTCCAAGTTAATCATGGATGTGCAATGGATAAATACATTATGTTTCATATTTTATACTGAAAGAGAAAAATCAAAAACAAGAAGTTCATATAAGGGAAAGTTAGTACAAAATAAGTTTAGCCATCAAGAAACATTTATATGTTCTCACCAGAGGATGTTTATCATGTAACCAGTAACATTTATTTATTACACCGAGGATTCTTAAACTGTGTTAGGTGGCGTTAATATAAGTGGTATGCAAAGAAATTAATGTAATAATTATACAATTTGTTCTTTTAGATTAGTATTTATCTCCTAGTTACTAAGCGACAAATATGAAGGCTTATAACGCTAAAAATCGGGCTTTGCTACCGGCAAGTGGCACAACATATTATGTAGCTTTGCACTTAACCACAAACAATTAGTTTTTATAATTAACTATTGTTAGTTTCCATTAATATACTTTTATCAAAATGTTACTATGAACTATGCGTAAGATCTTAATTCAGTTAGCTAAAATTCTGAGAAAAACTAAGTTAAAAATGCTAACTTCAACTTGTTAGCAGAAAGTTCTCTAAATACGTTTGCCAAAATATAATGATCACTGAAATTTGTAGTGTAATCGTTTTCTCTACTCATGACGAGAACTATGATAAACACGTGAATGTTTATAGGAAGAAACCCCATCTTTTAGATACAATGTTTCAAGTAGAACTAACTGTTCCAAAAATCCTAATCCAATCAGAGAATAGCGTGTGCACGTAATTATTCTGATACAACAGGAAACGTGGGGATCATCTTTTTTTTTATCAAAAGATTACTAATGTTAAATGTTACATATTTACAGTAAGTTGTTGAAACATAAATATTTGTAGATCGTTGTTCGATATCCAAATCACCGAATTTTCTCCTGTTGACATCAGTTACATGTCATAACTATCAAAAGGCTTATAACAATCGATGTCTATGATTTTTGTATTTATTACGAACAATATGAACGAAGTTAAAGCTGTAAGCTGAGAAATGTTTCATCAACAATAAGGCTTGTAACAAACTAGAAATGTATTAAAACTCTAATTGATTGGAAATAACTTAATGTTCAGTGCCTTTCTACAATAACATATATAGGTAGACTTTTAAGGCATCACGGGAAACTGGAAATACTGCTTTGGAATTGATGCTAACCATGAATGTCAGTGATTGCTTGCCTTACTGAAGACTGACTCTATTGATATTAAACAAAGTATGATCTTAGCAACAGAAGATGTTATTCTAACCCCTTACTTGAGCAAATGGTATCTAAACATAGAGATAAATCTTGTGGTTTGTTAGTGATAGTACATAGTATCGTTAAATCTTGTGTCTTCTTATTGATAGTACACAGTATCCTTAAATTTTGTGGCTTGTTAGTGATAGCACACAGTATCGTTAAATCTTGTGGTTTGTTTGTGATAGTACACAGTATCGTTGAATCTTGTGTCTTCTTATTGACAGCACACAGTATTCTTAAATATTGTGTCTTCTTATTTATAGTACACAGTATTGTTAAATCTTGTGTCTTCTTATTGACAGTACACAGTATCGTCAAATCTTGTGTCTTCTTATTGATAGTACACAGTATCGTTAAATCTTGTGGCTTGTTAGTGATAGTACACAGTATCGTTAAATCTTGTGGTTTGTTTGTGATAGTACACAGTATCGTTGAATCTTGTGTCTTCTTATTGACAGTACACAGTATTCTTAAATATTGTGTCTTCTTATCGACAGTACACAGTATCGTTAAATCTTGTGTCTTCTTATTGACAGTACACAGTATCGTTGAATCTTGTGTCTTCTTATTGACAGCACACAGTATTCTTAAATATTGTGTCTTCTTATTGATAGTACACAGTATTGTTAAATCTTGTGTCTTCTTATTGATAGTACACAGTATCGTTAAATCTTGTGTCTTCTTGTTGATAGTACACAGTATTGTTAAATCTTGTGTCTTCTTATTGACAGTACACAGTATTGTTAAATCTTGTGTCTTCTTATTGATAGTACACAGTATCACACTAATTACTTACCGCTACAAAATACGCCATTCCATAAATCATAGCATTGTGTTTCCTCCCAAATACTTCAGGAATAGCGGCAGGAATGCACACAAATTCAACAGGAAACGTAGCAAATAGTCCACAAATCCAGATCATGAACATCATTTTTCCACCGTAAGGTGTCGCGACTAGCGTAAACAGCAGTATTGTCTTCAAACCCATCAAAATCAAGCTTGTTAACTATATATCAAACATATATAAAAGTTTCACTAAAATTCAAAGAAATTTAACGAAACTTCCAATATTACATACATTTTAACGTTTTCTGGAAACCAGAACATTCATGGACAAAATAAAATTGCTAATACATTCAATTAACTGGACAAAATAACTATCTACGAAATATCACGTTATTGTAAGTGAACACTGTGTACAGTATTGTGAAAAGGGCCAAGATTTCAGATTATATTGTTACGTTTGGGCACAGATATATTTTTATTTGGGTCCAAATTTATGAAACATTTTTATTTGAATACCCAATTAGCTAATAGAATTACAATCATGAGATGAAGTTTCGTAGATTTAGGGTGATCTAAAATCCTACTGTTGCGTCAGCGAGGTCATGTGACTAGTGTCACGCCACGTTTTCTAGAAATATCCTGTTCCATCGTGAATTCCCTAGCATTTACTAGATTGGGGGTAGTCTGGTATATATGAGATGGTCACAACGTGACGAGAGAACAGTGTAATGAGTAATTGAATGTATGCGGACAAAATATTGTTGGTGAGATATAGCGTTTGTTATAGCGTGACTGTTGAAAATAAGTGTATCGTAAAGTTGTATTTGGAAAGAATAAACCAGTTTTATTAAGTAAGGACTTGTGTCGCTAAAGTTTCGTCGGAACGAAGTTACGGAAAATAGGTGCCATTAAGTTTGCTAGGCTGTAGTTTGATTTGCCGCTTCTCGTTTCCATTTTTTTTTTATCCCACTCTCTGACACCAATTTGTTACACCTCCAGTCGTTAGTTAATACAAGAACAGCAAAAGAAACAAGAAGATCGAGAAAATAAACAAGAAGAACAAGAAGAGAAATTACAACAGTTGTAAGAGGAAAAAGAAAATAAACAAGAAGAACGAGAAGAGAAATTACAACAGTTGTAAGAGGAAAAAGAAAAGAAACAAGAAGAGAGATCACAGCA
>NW_013667929.1:193978-200579 GCF_000517525.1 Limulus polyphemus
ACATATTTGTTCAGTCTTATTGAATTATTGGCTACGTTTGATGCCAGGGAAATGAGTTGCTTGACACTGCAGCCAAATCAGTTTCCACTTGCACTGCAAAGCCTCTGCCTATTCTATATTTTCAAGTGAAACTTGCGGTTTTCATGCAGGTAGCAAACGACTTGGGAGAATCAACAATATAATACAAATTTTCACATCAAACCTGTAACCAAGGTTGGCAAGCTAGTTTTATACAGAAATTTCAAATAGATAATGGTTCCAACAAAGTTACAATTTAAGCATAATGTTGTTCCACGTTGTTTTCACTTGCAAATAAGCAACCAGACAAAATATAATTATTACAAACACTCAAACCGCAGGTTCCCATATTTTACTTTCTTGCAATCATTCCAACATTGAGTGGTAGCGTCATTTTTATGTAGGACATTTTTAAATTCCTCAGTATTTGTAACTACTTAATAGTCATAGGCCTTTTAATTCTACTTGATTTTTAACCTTTCAAAAAAATCTTATTCTTAATTTTTATTTTATACTTTTACTTTTTTGTCTTGCACAAGTAGTGTAGCAGCTCTCCACCATTAAACCGACTCACACAAACAGACAATTTCATCGTCTTTTCTATAGATGGTACTTGGCATGGCATTGCCTGGTGCATAGGGTGAATCCCCATAACCAAATATGTTCGCCCTTTCAGCTGTGAGAGCGTCATAGTGTGATGGTCAACCCAACTATTTGTTGGTAAAAGAGTAGCCCAAGAATTGGTGATGGGTCGTGTTTACTGGCTACCTTCCCCTCTAGTCTATGAATGCTAAGTTAGGGACAGGTAGCACAGATAACCATCGAGTGCCTATACATACAGTTTGAAACAAACCAAATCCTATGATTCCTATGCAAACCAGGTGGTCAATTTCCTATAGTAGGTTTTATCTGGAAAAGCTTCTTAACTCGTTGCACACCACAAATTGTCTGCCAACTGTCTGAAACTTTGTCATGATGACTGGCTTGAGTCTACATATGGACTAGGTAATGTCGTAATGGTACCACAGAGGCTTATTTGGCAGCAGTGTCAGATAGTTTGTTCTTTGAGATACCAATATGGCCAAGCATCGAAAAAACTGAATTAAGATAGATGACAATGATAAATGGGCTGGTTTGTTCTGAATATCGAAGAGAACTGGTCAAGAACTATTGTTAAGCGATTCCATAGCCTCAAAAGAGGTAAAAGAGTCACTATAGATGGTACAATTAATGTACCACTTAGATTCTATGTAATCCAGTCATATTCCATGCAACTCAACAGTGAACACTTCAATCTCTATAAGAAATTATGTGAACAACATGAGAGCTACAGTAAACCATGGCAGTGATCACAGGGTCACCTGATTTCAAGCCATCTATATAAATGTAAGTGAAAAGGTAATTGAAAGGTGTGCATTAAAAAGAAGTTGGTACTTCCAGCCAGGAATATCTGGCTTTTTCAGGTAACTCTGAGGAAGACCACATCACACGTGAGGATGGGAGCATTCCGTATTTGGATGTGCTGATATCAGATTCAGCAATGTCATCCAATGTCAAACCCATCTCAGTCTACATTTCCTGGATTTGAATGTCAAATTGGGAAAGCAGACTATCTACTTGAAAAAGCATAACTCCACAAGGCGTGTAGACACACTGCCAAGAAAGAAAATCTGAAACAGAATGTGAATTGGAATTTCTTAATGATTTGTGTTAAAATTCTGAAATGGAAAAATGAAAAGTTCTGTGCAGAACTAAAGTCCACAATGATGTACAGAGACCAAAATCGTTAGTTCAGAGTCTATTGTGGAGAACTAAACCACAAATCCACATTTTGGATTTGAAAAACAAAGCGTGTGACAGACTCTTAATGTAGAACACCTATCCACTCCCAAGTAGGTGGAAGAGATGATGTTCAATGCTTCCATATACTTAACTCTAGATAGAAATGATATATTCTATGTTCAAAAATTCTTTTCTGATTGATGTCTCATGTTGAATAAGGTGGTTAGTTGGTGTCTATATAAACGATATTTAATATCAGAAAGGAAGACGTTTTATTCACTTATTCCAAAGAAAATGGGCATTAACTGCCTAGCTAAAGAATATCTCTATACTTATGTGGAACCTTTGGATAACAATAGCCCAATGCCACAGACTGTGAAATTCTACCTGTTGTCAAGCCTAACGAAAAAGAACCAAAATATCCAGAGAAGCAGGAAAGAAATGGTGTAGCGTCTCTTATGTATGATACACATCATAAGATCCAATCCAACTGCTATTTAATTGGATATGAGGTAGACCAAATTCTTCCAGATTGAATGCTCAGTTATAATGAAAGTGGCCATCAGACCAAAATGACAGTTGACAAGAGTAATAGCTTTAGTGGCATAAAAAACTCTCCAAGTTTTATGTAAATCAGCCAATTATTTTTGCTATTGGGTTACAAAATTGAAAGGATATGGGACTTATATTTCCCATACTGATTTCAAAACTGTCTGGCTTTGATATATGATCTGCTGGACACAAGATGCATCTTGAAAGGATATCTGGACAATAAGAGCTATATTTCTGCAAAAGACATGTCAGTCTCATTTCTGAGACCATAATGCCATTTGTCATTCAATTGTGCATTATGTACGAGAAAAATATGATCAATTACTACAGTCATTTATTGATATATGATAGGTAAAACAAGTAGGGCATAGCTCCGATAGAGTGGTAGAGGTGGGTCAGCTGGCCTTCTACAATAGCATAAGTTGAGTGGCACTACTGCTGCTAATTTCTCTTAGAATGAGGGATAAATGATGTATACACTTTCTTTGGCTAACTTGCTTTCAGTTGAAAGTATTATTGTAAAAGTACCGATGCTAATTTTTATCTATAAAATATCGTTTTGTCTGTTGGGTTCCTTACCTTGTAAGATATTTTGTCCTGTATTATGCCTACGACCACCTTAAGGACAGTGTGGACAACTGCAGATATAGATCCCGTTGTGGCTAAAAATGTATCATCCTCTATAATTGTTTGTCCATACGTCTAAAAATAGAATATCTTGTTATATTATTAATACTTGTAAAACCTATCATAATTCCCAAGTATAATTCGTATATGCTTCACATTTTATATATATATATATATATTAACTAATAAGTATTAATCTTTATTGTGGAACTGTTTCAATTCTGCCCATGTTCTGGTTTGAGCTGTAGTACTGTAGTTCTAGTACACTACAGCTTAATGCCACAGTCAGCCGAAACGACCAAAATCATTGTTTTTCAGACAGCTATGAAACAGTGCTGAAGAACAAAAATGTCATTCTATTGTTTAATTAAACAACTTTATATATACAATTAAAGTGGTTTGATTTGATGTTAGTATATTTTCAGTCATAAAAATAAAGTGATTATTAAATCACAGAAACACCTTAGTCTTAGTTTAAAATAGTTATCACTTCTGGTCTTATTACATGAGTAGTTTAGCTATTTATTACTTCTAGCCACGTTACTTAAATAATTTGAATATTTATCACTCCAAGTTTCGCTAAATAACCCTCCCATGGCTCAGTTTAAATCGGTAAAATTTGGGTTTCGATAGTCGTGGTGGGCAGAGCACATACAGCCCATTGTAATTAAATCAAACGTATTACATAATTTAAATATTTGTCACTTACAGCCTCTCTACATAAGTATTTATCACTTTGAAACTCATTACATAAAATGGTTAAATGTATATCACTTGTGGATTCATATAAAACTAATTTAAATATCTATCACTTTTGAATTCATTATATCATAAGTTCATAACCAGCTACATTAGAAAAAAGGCAGCCATAGAATGACCTCAAATAGACTAATAAACTGACTTTCCGTAAGTCAGCTAGTCAACACTATCCATCGACATCTCTTGGGCTTCTCTAATAAAATAGTGGGATTTACCGTAACAGTATAATGCCCTAACTAAAGGATAAGCATGTTGAGAGACCGTGTTTAGTTTTGCAACCAACTTGCAAGTCAAGTGCCGTAACCAGCAGGTCATTCCAAGCCTATATTCCTTTGACTTTATATTATGTTAGCGTATTCTGAAGATAAGTAATTCTATTTATGATCCAACCCCCTGCTGAAAATATGATCTCTATACCTGCAGTGGGCACAGTACAGATTACCCAGTGTGTAGATTTACAATTAATCAGAAACGAAAAATGTATAACCCTGCATAATGAAAAAGCTCAGTCAAAACCTATAAAAGTAGTAAATCAAAATAAATATATTTTATTATCAATAAAAATCTCTGAAGCTAACAAATAAAATAAAAGAGAATAACCTTTATTTTGTCATATTTTAGTGCATGACTTCGGTCAGTTTTTGCTGAGCCCAAAGCTACACAATGGGCTATATGTGCTCTGCCCACCATTGGTATCGAAACAACCCAATTGCAGCATCATATGTCTGCAGATCTACTGCTGGGTCATTGAGGGGCAACAAAGAATAATCTTTGCTGAATTTGCTCTCCCTTTCATTGGTGGGGACATTATAATGTGACATTCAATCCCACTATTCGTTTAAAAAGAGACGCCCAAGAGTTTGTGATGGCTAATGTAGCTAGCTGCTTTCCTTCTAGTCTGTCACCATAGAATTAGGTACGGATAGTGCAGATAAGTTTGCAACAAACAAATGATTATACCAGAGCTTAATGTGTTTGTATGCAGGAGCGTAAGCAAAAATCCATAAAGGGGATGCTATTTTGAGGAAACAAATACTGGGTGGTCCAGGAACATGCCCTCTCGGTAATTGTTTAGTAATTTGTATTGGAAACTTAGCATTTCGATGTTATTTGAGACTGTTTTTATATATTTTAGAAATATTTTATACATATATGGGTTGGATTTCAACCACCACACACACACACCGCTGTATCACTGTATCCACAGTATTAGTTACAATTGGATTTACTTCTGCTCTTTTTGCAACTCTATTGTGATATATCGAATTCTGAGTTTAATGCTACTGCTTTTGTTATTTCAGAGTCTTTTGACACAAAATAAAATGAGTATTTGTGCCACAAATGTGTCTTATGTAAAGTACAAAGGAAGTAAAAGTGATTATAAAGATGATTAAAATTACAGTATATAAGATGTGTGATTTTTGTTTCTTATATAAAAGAGAAAAGAAATACTAGAGATAAAAAGCCAATAGCCCATAAAAAGCTCAAACATTATCGAGCTGTCTAATGTCACTCATTTTCAAAAGTAGAAAACCTACCCGAACATGATGAATTTTTACAGATGGCATGAGAGTATGGATTTGGTAATTATGATTTTATACTACTCATAAATTGTCTGGTAATTATCTTATAGAAGAAAATGGACGTGCTAAAATGACCCTCCCTACACATAGATTCTAGTGAAGATAATTAATTTCTCTTAATTACACTGTAAGCTATTTAGCCAATCATTGTCCAATAGACTGAATAAGACACGATACGTCTTGAGCATGTATATTAATTTACTCACCCAAAGGTGTAAAAGAGACAAAAAAAAACGTTTATAGTGCCCTTGTACACTTGGCTTAGTCTTAGTCACCACAGGAATTTATGTATCTCCCAGATGGAATTCAGGACCAAGGTATAATTCTAAATGGTGACAGAAGTGCATGTAAAAGGAATTAAAAGTTTGAAGTTTAAATCCATTCCTAGTGTTTTCACCTACATATCGTATTTTAGAAAGATTGGTACTGCCACTTAATATATAGATAATAATGTTTTATATAGATGAATGATGAAATCAACATAAATGTTGCTTAAGAAATCGGAGGAATTTATTCAGTAATGGCAATGTGATACTCAATACATATTCCGGAGGAACTTCGACTTTCTATGTGAAGGACAGTATAATGTCGATCTCACATGGACCCAGAATGACTTCTTTTCTACAATATTACAAGTAACAAAGGCCAGCAACCTATAAAAATGGACCTGTATTGTACCAAACCTCTTTGTAGTATCATAAGACTTTCAAAGAATACAAAGTACAGAAAAAAGATAAATTTGATTTTATGTGATAAACCAATCTATGACAATATGTTTAATCTAGTAATTCTTATGTTGATGACGTGTTGTTCATCTTAAATATCATCTAGCATGAAGATCCACTCTGTTGACAAAATTCAGTCTAGATATACAATGGATGAAACTTCTGTGAGCTAATGGACACCTGTTAATAAACCACCTTGATAAAAAGTTTCAGTCAAAACATGAAATGGACAAACTTCTATGTGCTAGTCTACATCTGGCCTGAAGACCCATCATAATGACAAGCTTCAGTCAAGGTATAGAATGGCCAAAGATTCACTAGGTTTCCACTAGCAGGGTAGGTCTACATAATAGGTTTCCACTAGCATAGTGAATCTTTGTCCATTCTATATCTTGGTTAAAGCTAGCCATCAGGGTGGGTCTACATGATAGGTTTCCACTAGCACAGTGAATCTTTGCCCATTCTATATCTTGGTTAAAGCTAGCCATCAGGGTGGGTCTACATGATATATCTTGGTTAAAGCTAGCCATCATTAGAATGGACAAAGCTTCACTA
>NW_013667930.1:0-5048 GCF_000517525.1 Limulus polyphemus
GGACCAAAAAGCTATCACATAATTTTTATTGGGTGAACGATATTGGTTTAAAATGCAGGCTACACAACTGCTAATATCAATTCGCGCGGGAATTGTTGTATCCGTGACTGTTAAGCAAAACACGCACACACGGAAAGACTCTTGCTTGTGAATAGGAATGATGACGTCAATAGTTAATTTGTGCAATCAATATCTATCCGCTTGCAGTAATGACGAGCGATTATGACGTTCAGTGAAACGCAGTGCTTCTACAAGACTCTGAGGATGCCCCCAAGAGATCTTCCACGTGCGTGACTTATGAATATGGAATTTTAAAAGAGCCATTATAACAGTCAACTTTTTTTTTTAAATTTTAGGTCTAGAATAATAACTTTTTGTTTGTGTACTTTTGTTACGTGTAACGAACTTTGAGGGGGGAGGGCTCTCGCTTCTGTGTAGAAGACTCCTCTAAATACACACTTAAAGAAACCAAATTAATGTGCAGGAAATGACAATAATCTCAACAATATTATATCGGAAGTAACAATTGAATTAAAACAATAGTGTTGGTATTTATTCAGTCACATAGTGTTACTTGAACCTCACAATGTTCGTTTATCACGTTTCCAAAACGTTGTTTCCAATCTCTCTTCATTGTACTAATGATTTTATTATGAATATGGTCAAATATTCAATTAACCACAGTTTTAGAAACGTGCTCTTACTCGTTGCCCCCCAGTGGCACAGCGGTATGTCTGCGGACTTACAACGCTAGAAACCGGTTTTCGATACCCGTGGTGGCCAGAGCACAGATAGCCCATTGTGTAGCTTTGTGCATAAATTCAAACAAACATATCTTACTCGTTAGTAGCGCCACCTATAGATTAGCCAGGGAATTATTTGGAAAGACGATATGTTGCCAGGTTCAGAACGGAAGCCTTTTCTCTATATTGACTCTTCTTTTCTAGCCAAGTAAAAACTCAATGTGTTAACTCTACCCAAGATAGCACGAGCTCATGTGAAGGAGTTGTGAATCTTTTTTTTTGGTCTACAATGACTAGAATTGGTTTAAATGTAATTGTTTATGATAATGCCTCCATTTTAATGTATTATATTCTAAATTGACAGGTGCAAAATTGTGTTCCTGAAATATCTCTTGTTGTTACTACCTTACCCTTTAACAATGAATATTGTTAGGGATATAGTTTGGAAGAAAAATAAATCCAGTTTTTACTCTAATTCTACTGACATGTTTTCTCCATGAAAACTAATATGACAACAATAACAAAAGAAATATGCATATACACACACACAGAATATATTAATGTGCAGGAAATGGTAATAATTTGAACAATATTACATCGGAAGTAACAATGGATTTAAAACAATGGAGTTGGTATTTATTCGGTCAAATTGATGTGCAGGAAATGGTAATGATCTGACCAATATTATATGGGAAGTAATAATACAATTAAAACAATAGTAATGGTATTTATTCAGTCAAATTGATGTGCAGGAAATGGTAATAATTTGAACAATATTACATCGGGAGTAATAATGGAATTAATACAATAGTCATGGTATTTATTCGGTCAAATTGATGTGCAGGAAATGATAATAATTTGAACAATATTATATCGGAAGTAACAATGGAATTAAAACAATAGTAATGGTATTTATTCGGTCAAATTGATGTGCAGAAAATGGTAATAATTTGAACAATATTATATTGAAAGTAACAATGGAATTAAAACATATTAATAAAGTTATGTTCTGTAATAATATTACCTTGGCCCGGGTGTGATCTAATGGTTAACGTGCCGAACTGTAGATGCAGAGTCCAAGATTTTAACCATAATGCTGTTCATTACTCTCCACATTTTCAACTGTAGACACGTTATAAAAGTAACAGCCAATCCTGTTATTCGGTTAAAAGCTGGACAAACCTCTTTTGGCGGCTGGTTTTGCCGACTGGCTGCCCTCCCTCTGGTCTGTAGTTTAAAATTTGGAACAGTTTCACTTGAACCCTAGGGCTTTTCGACTTCACTATTAAGCCCATGTTTGCATATGATTCCATTGATGTTGAAACTACTAGTACCAATAAACCAACTCCGTGACACTCCCAATGTGTAGTCAACTTTCCTGAAGCATGCTTTTAAACGTTTCCTTTAATAATGCATTAGATCCCTTGCTATAGTCAATATAAGTATTTTACGTAATTTTTAATGCCAAAATTTCCATAAGCTTTCCATAACGACAATGAAAATGTTTGATTAATTCAAATAGTGGGCGTCAAAGAGCTTGAGTGAAGATCTATTTCATAAAGAATAGATATTAGCAAAATATTTCGTTATCTGGCCTCGTATCTGACGACAGATAGTAACGTATTATTGTTAAGTAACGTTATCCTACCCCCCGGTATGCTTGAGGGCTTATAATGTAAAAATTCGAGGCTCGATCCCTCCAGTTGATTAAACATTTTTTACGTTCTTGTGGGGTCTACATATTGAATTATGATTGAGTAATTTTATGTTTTCGCTCTTACAACACTCAGTGTAACGAGCTGACAACACAAGAGTGAAATCATTAAAATCGAAATATTTGTGGTATTCTTGTTAAAAAATTTTTCGTACGTCATACGTTATTAGGGACCCTGTAATCAATAAAATCATACAATATGGTGCAGTCAAAAGATTAGAAAAATGTGCTTAAAAAGCCCATTTAGTGATATGCATCTCGTCTGTAATTCTAGGGTTAACTCAACATATATTCTAATTCCCGTAGCATGTCCATGTGGACGTTTATTCTTACCTTGACTATGTCATGTGTTAGCGAATACCGAAACATCCAGTCGAGTTGTATCTGCTCGTTCTCTAGTATATCCTGGAAACGGGAAGAAACAGATATGCATTATTTAGTAGGAGTAAGAAATCCAATTCGACTAATGCAAGAGGAGTGAGCAAAATATACAGAGAAAATATTTACGAGGCTTGTAAGTTTCCATTTACGTCTTTCGGAGGGAGGATACTAGAGACTAAACCAAATAAAAGTTGCTGTTTAACAACCGTAACAATCCGACAAAAAAAAAAAGTCACTGACTATAACTGTATAAAAATTGAAAACAAAATAGAAACGTAGTTTCATTATAACTTGGTGAATAGAGCAGATAAGCGCTTTAAGTTTATCCTAGCGTAGTATCAATAATTATCCGAAAAGAGTAGAGACCCAGAGAATTCATTTGAAGTGGAGAAGAAAAGATAGGAATAATAAATAATATATTATAAAAACTGAACGGGCTTGTTGCAGGTGGATGATTCGATGACGTCATCAATATTTTAGTAACCATGGTAACACAACTATATACTACCTAGAAGTGAATTATTTATGCATAAGTGGCACTGAGGTGTATAAGAAAATGGTCAATTTTCGTGTAGGCATTTTTTTCCCTTGCTTCTTCTTTGCCATAAATTATTGTTGCGTCAGCGAGGTCACGTGACTAGTGTCACGCCACTTCTCTCGAAACTTCGTAAATTGTCGGGAGATTACTAGATATAGGGTAGTCTGGTATATATAAGATGGTCACAACGTGACGGTATCAATGTGTGCGTAGGTAGTGAGTAATTGAACTGCAGTCAGAAAGTATTGTTGAAGTTCGTTGTTACAGCGTTTGTTATAGAGCGACTGTTGAAAATGAGTGTATCGTAAAGTTGTATTCGGAAAGAATAAACCAGTTTTATTTAAGAAAGGACTTGTGTCGCTAAAGTTTCGTCGGAACGAATTTACGGAAAATCAATTAACGAACGGAGACGTAACAATACGGACTGAATTCGATCTGCACCTAACTCTGTATTTAATTTTCTTTGGAAATAATGTTTCATTTTAGGCCTGACAGAGCTTTATTGTTAGGCTTATGGAGTTGCCTCCTTCTCTAGTTTAGAAGTTTTATGATGCAATATTAAGGGTTTAATTTTAGTTTTCAGACTTAATTTTAATGAAAAAATAGGTACTCTGATTCCGTAGTAATTATCTTCCTTTTTTTATACTTTCATTACACCTTTTTAAAATTATTTCTCATCGTTCTTTGCAGACCATTTTTGGTAATGTTGAATTTTTCTCTCGCATTTCTGAATAAGATAACATTTTCTTGTAAGAACATAATTATTGACGAAATGTTATTTCCATTAAAAAAAATAATAATGTGTCAATTTAGGCACTTCATAATGAGGGTTTTAATCCTAAAGCACGCCCATAAATTTTTTTCGTTACGTTTACACCAACTCTCAAGACGCTGCTGCCTCGTGTAAGTTCTTAATATAGACGATGTAGAAGTCTCGTATGTCTATATCGTTCGTAAATCTAATACAACGTGCTGTAGTATTAATTTTTCATAGCAGTTTTACACAGGTAAAGCGAACAAGCTAATACTTCCAGAATATAAGCTTACTGGTATTAAAAGTACCTTGAATAAATGTATATACTCGGTACCATTTCTGTAGACTTTAGAGTTTCGGTAGTATGTCTGTAAAAAATAGTTTTAAAATAAAGATGATTTAAAGGTTTACTTGTATTTATGGCAAAGCTACTAAGGCTATCTGCCGCCTTCCCTAATTTTGTAGAACTGACTGGAGGGAAGGTAGCCAGTCAGCAGCACCGAAAATTCACTCTAAGGGATTGACTATCACTCTTATAACGCATTTACAACTTAAAGTGCTGGAAATGTTTTTTAGTATCGTATGGATTCGAACCCGGTTCACCATCTCAGAAATTCAGAGCTCTATCACAGGATCAACCCGTATACAAAAATGCAATGAATGTATATTTTATGGTGCGATGAAATGTCAGATTATATGTAAATTGAAGAACTTGGCCTAATAAATAAATCCAGCTTTTATAAAATAGTGATTTTTGCATAAAAATTTCATAAACGTAAATCTTAAACTACATTATAAGTTTGTATTTTATGTAATTTATGCATTAAAGATATTTAATTACTAGGTTTTTAATTAAATACCAGCTTTTATAAAATAGTAATTTTGTCATAAACATTTTATAAATGCGAATCGTAAACT
>NW_013667930.1:6001-18141 GCF_000517525.1 Limulus polyphemus
TTTTTTTAAAAAAAAGATAAAACCTAGTAACGAAAATTCATATTTTTAACACTTATCCATTAATGTGAAGGATGCGAAAGTTTTTTCTGGCACGATTGAAGAATATGTGGTAACATTTTTCTCAGTTTTCAGGGAAGAAAATACTGGCGAGTCTATGGTTTTGTTTTTGAATTTTGCGAAAAGCTACACGAGGGCTGTCTGCGCTAGCCGTCCCTAATTTAGCAGTGTAAGACTAGAGGGAAGGCAGCTAGTTATCACCACCCACCGCCAACTCTTAGGTTAGTCTTTTACCAACGAATAGTGGGATTGACCGTAACTTTATAACGTCCCCACGGCTGAAAGGGCGAGCGTGTTCGGTGTGACGGGGATTCGAACCCGCGACCCGCAGTTTGCGAGTCGAGCGCCCTAACCACTTGGCCATGCCTTGCCGCAGGCATAATGAGATTCAGAACATTTCTCACCCACGGGGAAGTATAAAATCATTTTAACCTTTAAAAAAATTAAATTTTATCTAAGGTGAATAACACAGCTTAAAAAGAGTTAATCACTGTTTATTGAGAAACCACAAAAACATGAATTAAAATTACCGTCATTTAAGTTAATTTGCTGGGTGGGTAATATTTATGGTTTTACTGGTTATATAAATGAACATGAAATCTAATTAGCAGATTATTTGTATATGACCAAAGAAATTATCACTTAATCTTCTGAAAATAATAAAAGAAATAAATAATAGTGACTGAGTTATTATAATTATAAGTAAATGGATTTTAAAACGATTATTATCAGGCATTAATAAGCCACCAAACAATATCTGAGAATGAAGCATCTTATGCCATCTATTGGTTATTATACGAACAAAACACCAACAACAAACTTGTTCAGTCAATAATAATGATACAAAAATGATTGTTAAGTACTTTCTTCATCAGTACATATACAAAATTATAGTAAAAACCATCAGTGCTTTTTCAAAAAAATACTAGTGATGAAATATAAATACAGGGAACCGTCAATCGAATCGGTTTTTAGTTTTATCACAAAGTCACACAATGGGTCATCTGCGCTCCTCCAGCAAAGGGAATCAAATCCTGGATTTTTGGGTTGTAAGTCCGTTAGCTTACCGCTTACCTCTTGGAGGGACATACATTAAACACATAATTTAAGAATAAAACATAGGGAAAATTTAAAATTCGACTATAAACAAGAACTAATGTGAATAAATGTGACATTTTACAACATGTAGTCAGAATCCGTATAAAGAACTCTTCACTTTATAGCTCTGAGCTCAATGTTTAATTTGCTGGCTAACATCCACGTCATATCCGTTATAGCAATAGCAAAACAGATTTGAAATGAAAGTGGATGGATATGTTGAAGTATTTATTATTGTATGTTGTGTTCGATAAAGGTTCAACTAAAAAGAAACTAAGCTGTTTTTTCTTGTTAACCAAAACGTTTCCTATATATACCTGTAAACTTCCTTTCGGGCAATACTCGGTAATCAAAAATGGCCAGGTAGAATCCACGCATGCGCCGATGAATCTTGCAATATGATCATGCTGTAGGCTTTTAATCTGAAAATAACATAGAGAAATAGCAAATACAACAATCATATTCTAATGCTGTCTTTGGGCAACAGTTAGAAACTTTAAACGAATTATTGATTTTGTTTCATAAATAAATCAAACTCATGGATACAATATTAAACCTAAGCACTGGTAGATTATAAATTTTTATTCGTTCTTTTACTTTGTTATATAAGAAGTTATTTGAAAAAAAAACAAACAAAAACAACACCTACACACGAAAAAGCTACTGTAAAACCAGTTCGTTTCAAAGGTTCGTGTCCTTAAGTTAGATAACAATCACAGGTATATAACGTTGATACATTTCAATAATGCATAAACCCTCTAGCGGTCATTCGTATCAAAGTAATAATGTGAATGAGAAAATACCAGTGCAATATTTTACTAAGAAAAAAACAACAACAAGATATAGGATTGTGTTTTTGTGCAAATTCAAAACAAAAGTTTAATTGGTTTTACAGTGTCAGATTTATGAACCAAGTCAATTACGGTACCCGAAATGTCCTAATAAAATAACGAAATTTCGAAAAACAAAATAAAGACAGTTTCAAAATAATAATAATAACGATAGTTTTAGTAACAACTAAATAAAGTTTCCTAAAGCAAAATATACATTTCAAAAAACAAATAATAACATTTTCATAAACAAATAGAGACATTTATAGGAGCAAGAAAAGGCATTTCTTAAAACTAAATAAAGACATTTCCAAATGACCAATCAATCACTTTCTTTGCCTTCTATTTAAAAGCAAATATGAAAACAAAGATATCGCTGAACCACTAGGGGGCAACTAATCAATCAGAAGATTTATCCAAATGTATATGAAACGTGGACATACTTGTACTCGATAACTCAAACATAAGTAGAAAACTTGACTTTTTTAAAAATCACATCAGTAACGGTTCCTAGCCAATATTAGATTTATTACCAAAATTTAGGAACTCAAAAAATTAAAGGAGCCAGCGCCATCTTTATGTTGAACTAATAGATTAGCTTTATTCGTCTGCAGAAAAGAAAGCGGGAAAACATTCAACTCGAAATTAAATATTTAGTAATTAACAAAATATCGATAATAGTAAGTGAACCCGACTGATGGGTTACTGTATTATAATCCTTATAAGTTTTAGTTTTCTTGTGTGACATTAGATAATATACTAAATTAGCTACATTACTTATTAAGTTATTATTGTTAGTTCCGATCTTAATTGTTAGTTTCCTTTGATCAGAATCTGGTGATTACGATGGCTACTCAGTTCATGATTCAAAACCTTTGATTACTCAACTTAACAGTTGACAGAAATTGGTGTCAAGGTTTAGTTGCCAACGTTTCTACTTCTGTGGGGTTTGTTTAATTTGATTAGTTGAACTATTGACCAAAATCCTGCATTTGTGTGAATATTTTGCCCGCCAATTCTTCACACACTTTTTAGGGTTAGCAGGAACAAACTTGGCAGCAGGGGCTAAGACACGCCAGGATGGAGTCTAGGAGTACGTTTTCAGGGCCGCTGATCCCGAATCTGTGAGGTTAGAACGGTATACTAAATAACTTATATTATCTTAAGGGTTGATGTTTATTTATATTCCATGTACTTAGCTTGTTGTTGTTATTTTTGCACAAATTTGCTCAAGGGACTATCTGCGCTCTGTTCACCGCAGAGAATCGAGCCCCGAACTTTAGCGATTTAAGTCCGTAAACTTGCCGTTGACTCACTAGGGGACGTAGTTTGGTTTGACTGGAAGTTAATGATTCTGACATGGCGTTTACTACATGTTGATTTTCATGACATTATACTTTCAGAGTTAAAATTTACCTTACGAAAGATAAATAAAATCTGTTATTTATTGTTTGTAAGTAAAACTTTGGTTGATAAAAGATTAATTTCGATAAGCGTCAACATTATGTTCAAATGTAATCAACAGATGGCGCTCAGTAAGGAAAGGCGTTTTTTTTTTTTAAAACTAAAAAGAAAACACTTGAAATAAAACTTACATTTTTGATTTCCAACAGAAAAGGTCTGTTAATTTCAATCTTGGCTTTGTTCACTGGTTTAATTGCAACCAAGGTTGACTAAAAAATATAAATAAACATTTTAAAACATTAGGACACGATACTTATTAAAATCCAAAGAAATATCCAACGATTTCAAGGGTTGTGATAGCTTTGCGATACATATGAAAAACAAAAACCGAGATGTGTATTATGAGATTCTAACCTAAAAAAAAAGACAGAAAATTTCCGTTTCCACTTCTTGTCATCTTGTATGATAAGAGCAAGAAATTGAATTTTTTTTTTTTAGGTTAGAATCCCATAATAAACATCTATGTTTTTGTTGATATATATATACCACAATATTGGAAACAGTAAGTCAGAATGAATAGTATAACAGTAATTAAACTGAATCGAAAACCTATTAATTTGCCTGATTGATAATTAATTTTTTTACGCTGATCTGTATCATTGGGATTTGGCAAAATTATCTAATCTCTTTTGGTACTCTTGTCTAACCGAATAATGTGATTTGGCAAAATGATGTAATTTCTTTTGGTACTCTTGTCTAACCGAATAATGTGATTTGGCAAAATGATGTAATATTTTTGGTACTCTTGTCTAACCGAATAATGGGATTTGGCAAAATGATGTAATATTTTTGGTACTCTTATCTGACCGAATAATTGGATTTGGCAAATTTATGTAATTTCTTTTGGTACTCTTGTCTAACCGAATAATTGGATTTGGCAAAATTACCTAATTTCTTTAGGTACTCTTGAATAACCGAATAATGGGATTTGGCAACATTATGTTCCACACCTAATGGCCGTGATGCGTTATAAGAGTGACGCCCAATTCCAATTATTAGATTATTGTGGCTCACTATAGATGCTGTTGACTAGCTAATTTCACTCCAGTACACAGTGATTCTCAAACTGTGGTACGCGTACCACCGGTTGTACATGGGGTTAATGTTGGTGGTGCGCGAAAAAATGAATGTAAAAATAATGAAATTTGTAATAGAACCAATTTGAATTTCCCGTGCACATATTCACATTACCATTCTCACTTCTAGACTCGCCAATATTATGTTCCCTTCAAACTGATAAAAATCAAACCATATATTCTTCAATTTTACCAAAAAACAAACCAAAAAAAAACAATCGCATCCTTCCCGTTTATGAACAAGTATTAAAAATATTAACTTTTACTATTACGTTTTCGCTTCTTTTTTTAATTAGGCCTAGGGTTTGTATTTCAAAAACAAAAGTTTTAACTAAAAGTGGAAGGCGAGCCTGAAAGATTGACAGCCACTCCTCAAATATTCGAAACAAACAAACAAAAACAAACTTACCTTGTAATAGGCAGTTTTAGTGAAAATTTGCCTATTTTGATCACCTAATGTCAAAGTTCCACGAGACAATGAGTCCTGAAAGTCCATGAAAAAGTATAAATAAAAAGAAACTTTTCAACAATAAACATATCTGACCAACGCCCTCTATGTGTGTCAAACAGGCAAGTTAGAATAACGGAACCAGACGTATAAATATATAAAACGTACAAAATAAAAAGAACCAAGTTCGATAAAATGCCAATCTCTGTAAAAGTGCAGCATTAGAAATATATAAAGATGTAATTGTTAAAATGATTAGGTTAAACAAGACACAACCTGGGTAAACTTGGCTCTCCCTTACATTGAAAGAATAGATAGGAGCAACATCAATAGGTTTTTAGAAAACTCCATCAACCAAAGCTTTACATGTTTATTCTGATAAGCAAAACGCTTTACTAATTAATTTTGGGAAAATAATAATAATATTATTAATAAAAATTACTTGACAGATCCATATCTGCTTCGCAAGTGGTACTTCCTTTCCATTTGAAATTGTCTGAGTAAATTAATATAAAATCACCACTGTTGCCTGGGTAAATTAATGTAAAATCACCACTATTGCCTGGGTAAATTAATGTAAAATTACCACTATTGCCTGGGTAAATTAATGTAAAATCACCACTATTGTCTGGGTAAATTAATATAAAATCACCACTATTGTCTGGGTAAATTAATGTAAAATCACCACTATTGCCTGGGTAAATTAATGTAAAATCACCCCAATTGTCTGGGTAAATTAATGTCAAATCACCACTATTGTCTGGGTAAATTAATGTAAAATCACTACTAAAGGAGACTCATGGAGAACAAATGGACAGTTTTGTTTTCAGTATTTACTTACAGATCCGCTGAATTTCGTGAAACTTAGTTTGGAACCAAAATGGCGTTTGAAAGGCGAATTCATGTCGACTTCTTCATATTTAATCCGCCAGCTCATCGACGAAATCTCAGCTTCAAACTTGTAGTGTCTAATTAAAACAAAGTATGAAAACATTGAAGCCTGATTACTAAACAATTGTTACTTCAGTATTTAATTATCAACTTATCGAAGAAATCTCAGCTTCAAACTTGTAGTGTCTAATTAAAACCAAGTATGAAAACATTGAAGCCTGATTACTAAACAATTGTTACTTCAGTATTTAATTATCAACTTATCGAAGAAATCTCAGCTTCAAACTTGTAGTGTCTAATTAAAACAAAGTATGAAAAAATATAAATTGAAGCCTGATTACTAAACAGTTATAATAGATAATTAAAAACAACGTTTACTATTTACACAATTAAAACTTTATTGAAGCCGTACGGCTTCCATTCAAATACAGTTAAAAAATACTACATTAAGATCTATTTATGAAAAAACGAAAAAGAACTATTAAGTTTACCTTATGTTCCAAGTTTAACAAGTCAGTTACATAAAGTATTTTAAAAAAGCATCAGAATTTTTATCCTATCTTCAAACCAACAAATAAGATAAAAGACATGATAGGGAATAGTAAAGATAAAATATAATTAAGAGATAAAACGGGTATTTACAAGATAGAATGTGAATGTGGTAGTGTTTATATTGGTCAAACTAAAAGAAATTTAAAATACAGATTGCAAGAATATAAAGGTTATATAAGAAATAATAAAATAGAAACCTCAGCTGTAGCCGAACATGTGAAAATTAGTCAATATACAATATTATGGGAATAAACTTTAATTCTGGCTCAACCTCGTTGTATTATAGCATTAAATATTAGAGAAACATTAGAAATAATGAAATATGAAAAAAACATAAAGAAGTAATTAATAGAGACGAAGGACAAGCAAGTCAATATGTTCATATATGGCGAGATATATTATATAAAAAAGTAGACCAAGGAAATATGTAAATAATAGTGAAACAATGCGACAAGGTGTAAAAGTATAAAATATGTCTTGCAAGCAACTCCTGAAGATGACGTAGGTCACGTCGAAACTAGTACTTGTTAAGTATGTTGTTTTAAAGTGGAATCCGTTAAACTTCAATAAAGTTTTAATTGTGTAAATAGTGAACGTTGTTTTTAATTATTTATTATAATTTTAAATATTACATAAGTGCCGGTAATTCATATTTACTAAACAGTTGTTACCGATTAAAGTCTCCCGGGCTCCCCAGTACCACAGCGGTATGTCTGCGGACTTACAACGCTAGAATCCGGGTTTCGATACCCGTGGTGGGCAGAGCACAGATAGCCCATTGTGTAGCTTTGTGTTTGATTACAAACAAACAAACAAACAATAAAGCCTCCCGGTGGCTCAGCGTTAAGTACGAGGGCTTATAACATTATAAATCGGGTTTCGATACGCTCAGTAGTCACAGAATAAATAGTTAATTTAGTAGCTTTTTCCTTAGTAACAACGAAAAACAAGAAATCTTATTAAAACCGAGTTTGAAAGTATAAAGTCTGAAATCTGATTACCAAAAATTGCTACACCAGTTTTAAGTTCTAAGAGAAACGAAAATGAAATTCATTTACGATACAAAGTCAAAATTAACTTATTTCTCTTTCTTGAAATGAGCCAACTTAAAAAGTCTGTCGTAAGGGGAATAAAACATCGCTTTAAGGAAATTACTTAAATAATTACAACTAATACACTTAACATTAACTTAACTTTAACTACAACTAACTTTATCTTTATGTATGAATAAAGCAATCTGTAGCGAATTTCATAACACCATTTTGAAGCATAGCTAAATACATTTTGATATGTAACAAATAACAATGGATCTTATTGTATCTCATGTACGTATAACAGGAACGGCGCCAGCCTGTTTTCAATGATGGAGGCTCAGATTGGCTGAAAAAAATTGATGGGGGGGGGGGATGAACTCTACATTTTGTGAGCAAATACTTTTCTTTGGGTGCGGAAGACTACAGGGGAGGCTAAGGCACATTTTAGTTAGCTTAAGCCCAGTAAGCCCTCCTTACCGCCACTTCTAATGGCAAAAACAACCCATTTACAACATCACATCGTTATATATATATAATTACCACAGTATAAGCCAGTTAGCACAAGTATAATAACCGCATTATAATTAGCTATAGTTATATAACCTGCGAAACTGAGGTTAAACTGGACAGACGGTGTACTCCCAACGCAATTTGTGTCTTACTTCGCCAGTACTTCAAAAACCAGGGCATATCATGGTGTATGATCAGGTGATACATGTCTGTTATGTAGCTGCGTTGTTCCTATTTTTTCATGTTTTACGTAATATTGCAATTAATTATATATATATATTTAAAAACCAACATGATACTTATTAACTATCATATACAACGAAATCTTTATTGTTCGTGTATGGAAAGTGATTGATAATCTTACCTGTAGATAAAGAAAGAAATGATTAAAAGTAAAATTAAAAGACCAGCTAGCACTGCAGTGAAAATGGCGAAATGAGGAGTTTCTGAAATATAGAATAAAAACAGTAAAAATGCATTAGTATACGCAGAAGAAAAGAAACACGAAGAAACATAACACGCTTTCTGTCTTAACTCTCTTTTAGAATTAGTAATAAAATGTGTTTTCTTCCTCAGTATAATGTATATATATCTTTCTTTTCTGAAGAAGTAAAAAAAAAAAGAAAATGAAATCGTGATGGATGCGAATACCTTAACCGAGTTTCATCGTCTAAAATGATACCATTTTCATTTCTTTGGTTGTTACAGTAAGTTTCAAATAGTTTTCTAAGAGATACTAGTAACACAACTGTGCAAATGGCGAATTTCTTTCACTTTATTTAAAATATAGATATCAACAGATCAATAAATATTACGTTTAGTATTATAAAATAAACTTATTCATATCAAACTTTATGGGGAAAAAAGTCTTGACATTTATTTAAAAAATAACGCGAGATAAAAAAGTCTTAACAATTTCTCTAAAAAAAAGGACGATAAAAAAATCCCAAAGGGTTACTTTATAAACCTACCTGGACAAAGTGATCCGTCAAAACCACAGGAAGGTGTGTCTGGTGGCGGTCCCTGGCGGCCACCCGACCAATGAATTTTTTTTCCGTTGATATCTACAAATTTCTTGCTAGAACCGTAATACATAGCAACAACCTACGAAAGCAAAATGCAGTGTTTCATTAATAAATGAACAATTAAGGTAGCAGACAAAATACTCATTGAATCGGCGTTAGTCTAAAGATGGAGATATGAAATAAAAACCTGGAACGTTTTCTATTCTTATTACCAAAAACGTTATAACTGTAAATATAAATATCTTATAAACTATGTGTTTCTAAAACAAGACACTTCAAAATTAATAAATCCCACTGCGATACGTTAAATCCTCTTTGAGTATCGATGAGTAAAACTTAAGATACGAGCAGATGATCTCATGCCATACAAGATGAGAGGTTTATGAAAGTTGTTTTTATTTTCTGAAATATGCCAGTGACAATATAAAGATTGAAAGTAGATAAGAATAAAAATATTTACTGGGCTTCATTATTTAAATAAAATTTCATTTCTGTTCTAGTTTGTTTGTGTTTAGCAAAGAGCAACAAATAACATGACTCGAAAACACCTCACTTAATTAATGTAAGTGTGTCTATCTTGAATGTATGTATAAACGATGTGTGAAAAAAATCCCTATTGTTACGACAGCGAAAGTCACGTGACTCTGGTAACACGTAATGAGTATCTAGAAGGTTCCTGAAGGCTCGAGTGTTTGCCAGATGCTCTCTATTTTGTATATATAAGACCGGCAAGAAGTGACGGCATAGATAATTACAGACAAGCAGAGATGGAAACATACAATTGAGTCAAGTGACCATAAGTCAAGTTCGTGAATCGTTGTGAGTTATAGCGTGTGTTTAGGTTAAAGTGACTGTGGAAATTAAGTGTATTGCAAAGTTGTATTGAGAAAGAATAATCTAGTTTTATCTAAGAAAGGACTTGTGTCGCTAAAGTTTCACCCGAAAGAAATTATACGGGAAATTAACAAACGACCAGAGACGTAACACTAGCGCCACCCCCACTGACTGATCTGTGTTTAGCTATCACTGAAGCTATGAAATGTGTCCATTTTAAAAGAAAAATTACTTCTTTTTCAGATATCCAAATCATTCCTGGTTGATTAAACCATATTTGTCAGGTAGAAATGCAAAAGTCTAGGAGGAATTTGAGGCCAAAAAAACACAAAAACAGACTTCTCTCAAATTATAGTATAGATTTAAATATTTGTTTGTTTATAAGTCAAGGAACACATTTATATCGCAAAAACATAAATATACGTTAGTACAGTTTAATATCTATATAGATACACACTTGGACACACACAAACTAACAATTAAAGTTATCGACCGATCCTGTTTATAATATACCTAAAACTATCCTTACAAAATTAGATTAATTAATTTCTGAGATATAGTTTTTAATTAAAGTTTTAAACATATATATTGTCGTTTAATATTTAATGTCGCTACATAAGAGTCTCCAAAATTTGGACTTGAACATCTCACGTTATTAATTATCATGTCTGATCTTACATACGGTATATAATGTTGTTCTGTCGAACGTAGACTATAATTATGAACTTGATTATTTAGAAGGGGATAAGCTGAAATTTCGTCTGACAATAATAACCCATTAGATCTAGATTACCTCAATATTAAATATTTCAGTTGATGAAATTGATTCACACATGCTATAAATAACTAAAGGTTTTCCTTAATATTACAGTTATACAACATTCTTATTATTTATTTACAAGGGGTTCAACATAGCTCATTTAGCACTAACTCACACCAAAACACAATAATTATAATAAGATAAAATCAATGAACAATCTGTTATCTTACCGGAACCTTCATCGGGCAACATTGTACATTGTTGCCACATGAAGGCTCTGATAAGAGGGCCGAAAACGCGCAAGTAAATGTGTGTGTGTTGTTAAAGCAAAGCCACATCGGGCTATCTGCTGTGTTTACCAAGTGGAATCGAACCCCTGATTTTAGCATTGTAAGTCCGAAGACTTACCGCTGTCCAACCGGGAGACACGTATAAATAGTCTTTCTTGGAAGAATATATACGCCTGCTTCAATAGCATGCAAACATTGTTTTATCATTAGGACATGAAGATTTCAGGTTTCATTAATATTAATTCCTAAAAATTCAGTTTCCATAATTTATTCAAAATATATATCATTAAACTCCAATTTGCAATCTGCTATTAAATGCTTTTGTCGTGGCCTAATTATCGCAGCTTTAGTTTTACCTCTGTGTGTGTGTGACGTTAATTTGAATTTAACCAATAATTCAATTTATTTAATTCATTTCAGGCAACTTAACAAAATTATCGTTGAATAAAAACCACATTTTATATAATCAGTAAAAAATATATATTGTAAACACGATATACACTAAATAATCAAGGGCCTAACACTGACCATTGTGGAACTCTACAAGTAACCTTTTTTTATTAGTAAACTCAAATTAGAAGGACTTTTTAATCGTAATTTATTAGCCATTATTTTAAACCATCTGTATACGTGTATATATATTAATAAACATTTGAGATTACATGATAAACCTCTATTGTAATCGTATAATACAATGCCTGCTAAATGTCACGACATGCCCTGAGGGGACTTAGTAAGTGCTAAAAATGACTACGTAAAGACCGAAACGGAAAGATTTCTAGTCTAGTAGTAAAATGAAATATTTTGTGACAAGTTTCTGAATGGTTAGAGATAATCCATTTTAGGAGAAAATCGTAATTCGACAGAAAAATGTTTTTTTATTTTCGTGCAAACTTAATAAGTTATTAATATGTTTTGTCAATGTAATCTCGTTTCCAACTGGTCGTTCGAAGAAGGGGATCATAAATCTTTATCCTACAAAACTACAGCGATAGTGACCATCTTTATGATAAATGTTGGCCAAAGATGAAAAAAAGTAATAATAAGGATTTCTATAAAATACGTTAAAGGTGAGGAAAATGTTAGAATGGGAGTAGGGCTTTTAAAGGATAATATGAAAATGTTAGAATGGGAGTAGGGCTTTTAAAGGATAATATGAAAATGTTAGAATGGGAGTAGGGCTTTTAAAGGATAATATGAAAATGTTAGAATGGGAGTAGGGCTTTTAAAGGATAATATGAGAATGTTAGTGTCTGATGATTATAGGATGG
>NW_013667930.1:19066-24926 GCF_000517525.1 Limulus polyphemus
ATGCTTCTTCTTTGGGTATTGCTTGCTGCGAGGAGGAGAATGCTACTGCTTTGGGCATTGCTTGCTGTGAGGAGGAAGATGCTACTGCTTTGGGTATTGCTTGCTGTGAGGAGGAGGATGCTACTGCTTTGGGTATTGCATGCTGTGATGAGGAGGATGCTACTGCTTTGTGTGTTGCTTGCTGTGAGGAGGAGAATGTTTCTTTACAAATAGATTTGGATTACTTAGTCGGTTGGGCTGATAACTAGGAGGAGATTTTTAATCATAATAAATGAAAGGTAATTAATGTAATATATCACAATTTAAATTATTTGTATAATATTGATGGGAATAACCATATCAATGTTAGGAAAGAAAAATATCTTGGTGTTCTGGTTGATCAGTTTCATAACCCATCCAAGCAATGTTCTGTTGCTAGTGGTAGGACAAATAGGATTTTAGGTTATGTCTATAGAATATTGAATACAAGTCTAAAGAGGTTATAGTTCATAGACTAGATTACATTGGGAGTACTGTGTTCAGGTTTGGGCTCCTTAGCCTAGAAAGGACATCAAACTGTTGGAAAGGGTACAGAGAAGGGATATTAGGATGATACCTGGGATAGAAAGGATAAGTAAATATTTCTGAAATTGTTTTCTCTTGAAAAAAGAAGAGTTAGAGAGGGTTTGATTAAGGTGTTTAAGATTGTAAATGGAGTTAATGCACCATCTTTTCTTCATATTTAATGGCGAAAATGTTAAGACTAGGGGCACAAATATGGATTTTGGCAGGGTAGGAATCATCTTTATATATTTTTCTAACAGGGTGGTTGGCCTTTGGAATGGATTGCCTTCAAATGTGATGGATGCAGCTAATTTAAGGGAGTTTAAGGCTTGACAAATATTTGTCATTCACATGATAAATCACTCAGTTTTGAGTGTGGTACTTTTATTTTAGAGTGGATAGGACGGCCAAGATGGACCAACTTGTTGTCTTTAACTTATATATATATGTATACATAGTACCACGACACTGATCCTCAATACAGAGAACAGACATTAACCCTCAGTACAAATAATAGCGATACTTGTCCAAAATACAAAGTTTAGTGATACAGATTCATATTACAAAGAAATATTATCCTCACTACAAAGTATAATGATACTGATACTCAATGCAAAGTACAGACATTAACCCTCAGTACAAAGTATAGCAATACTGATCCTTAGTTCAAACTATAGTGATTTTAACCCTCAAAACATATTTGAGGAATTTGTCTTCCTAGTGACGCCAGTGATAATGTTATTTTTTATTAATTTCAAAATAACATAAAATAAATGTTAATAGCACCACAGACAAAATGAAAAAAAAAATCATGCTAACAATAGTGAAACTCTTACTCTTAGGGTGCAGAACACTTACCTCAAATATTCCTGTATCTGGATTCATATCCATTAGGGCATAATCTGCACTTCTATCTCCATTGCTGTTAATACTGACGTTACCAGTTATTCCTGGAGATGTCAGAGAAGGGAACAATATAATATTCATTTTATTCTTCATTAAACCAGCACGTTATTTTCTCGTATGTGCTCAACCACATAAAAATGGAATTTTATATATAGAAACAACCCAATTATCTGAAAACAAAGAGCTTCTTCAATTGAAACTATATGGTGAAGGTTGGCTCGTTGAATAACGATTTTGGTACTAATTCCTTATGGTAGATTGTGGTACTAATTCCTTGTGGTAGAATTTGGTGTTAATTCCTTGTCTTAAAATTTGGTACTAATTCCTTGTGGTAGAATTTGGTACTAATTACTTATGGTAGATTTTGGTACTAAATCCTTGTGGTAGATTTTGGTACTAACTCATTAAGGTAGATTTTGATATTAATTCTTTGTGGTAGAATTGGTACTAATTCCTAATGGTGGATTTTGGTACTAATTCCTTATTATAGATTTTGATACTAATTCTTTATGGTAGAATTGATACTAATACCTAATGTGGATTTTGGTACTAATTATTTATGGTAGATTTTGATGCTAATTCCTTATGGTAGATTTTGATACTAATTCCTGATGTTAGATTTTGGTATTAATACCTTATGGTAGAATTTAGTACTAATTACTTACGTTAGATTTTGGTATTAATTCCTTATGGTAAAATTTAGTACTAATTATTTATGGTAGAATTTGATATTAATTCCTTACGTTAGATTTTGGTATTAATTCCTTACGTTAGATTTTGGTATTAATTATGGTAGAATTTAGTACTAATTTCTTGAATATTTTGACTATCTTGACGCGTCGGCAAAAGCCATTAATAACTGTGATTGTTTTGTGTTGACTAAAACTAAAAACGGTTTGAAAATGTTAAAATAGCCTACTTTTCACGCAGTCCTATTGTCATCCTAATGGGAGAGCATGGCTACTAGTTAGCGCTTCGGACTGCGTATCGAGGTGTCCAGGGTTCGAGACGTAACGGACGCTCCGCATCCTCACATTATGAAAGTGAGAACCATTCGATTCCAAAAGCTAAACAAAGTCCTCGTGGTGATGGTGGTGGTGCTGCTGCTGGTTATCCGACTACCTTCTCTGTGGTGATTACTTTTAAATTAACGACGGCTATATTCAAACTATAGGGGTTTCTTACCCAGGTGTTTATCTCACACGCGCATAAGGTGCCATTCGAGTAGAAAAATCAAAATCCAATTCAACTTTGTTGCTCTAGCTAGATGATGAATAATAGGGATAGGACCAGAGCCTTGATGTGTTCACATAGATGATGAATAATAGGGATAGGACCAGAGCCTTGATGTATTCACATAGATGATGAATAATAGGGACAGGACCAGAGCCTTGATGTATTCACAGCCCCTGTTACTATCACATTTTTGTTTTCTTGCACAGAAGTAAAAATAACAGTTAGTCAATCTTAAAATTCGAGAAGATTTTCATTATATGATTAATCATATAGCATTATGCATGAAGACATTGCATAATGTCATATAACAATGTCATATAATACAATCATATAACATTATGCAAGAAGACATTGCTTAATGTCATATAACAATGTCGTATAATACAATCATATAACATTATGCAAGAAGACATTGCTTAATGTCATATAACAATGTCTTATAATACAATCATATAACATTATGCATGAAGACATTGCATAATGTCATATAACAATGTCATATAATACAATCATATAACATTATGCATTGAACTACAAAAACTGTCTTGGAGCTAATCTATTACACAATATGATGGAAACGACTTTTCATTTTTAGCCGCGGCATAACGGCTCATACAATGGCTCCGAGTTTTTAAAGTATAAAATTTTAGCTCATAGCTCCGTCACCTCTTGACAGATTTGAGATATAATTACAGTTTTGGACTTAGGAGGTCAAACCCTTTTGATTGATGTATTTGACCACGCCCAAGGTCTCATAGGTTAATTTACTCTAATCCTGCCTAAAAGAATTTCAGTTTGAGGGTAGGCTGGTAGAGATCCTGATGAGTAATAAAATTGAATCGGGTATACGCGAGCCCCACGCTTGGTATTGCTGGCGCACAAAAATATAGCTAAGAAAAAAAAAGGTCTCATAGATAAATTTACTCTAATCCTGCCTAAAAAGAATTTCAAGTGCCGCGGCTATTGAAGATTTCCTCTTGTTTTGCTCATAATAACTATTATTATCGGTTAGGTGGTTTCTTCCATTTAAGAAATTCAGGAGTTCTGTGTTAAACTTAATAGTTTGGAATAACCTACCTTCAAACGTTCTGTTCCACATTTTTTGTGTGACGATTGTCCCATCTGTAACGTCAACACCTTCGCTCAGTGTTTCATTCAGCGCTAGGGCGTACAGGAGAACGGCTTCGTGGAACGCTGTGACAAATGTGTTTACCTGTTAACAGAAATGTCTGTGAAGTTAGTGATTAATCACTTTATGAAGTTACTTGCTCGAAGCTTGTATTGGAAGGCCGTGACGAAACAGGATTTACTAAGCTCTTTTGTAAAATAATCGAATTAATTAATATGGAAGAACGTTTTAAACAAAAGGGTAATTAACAAAGGTTTGTAAATATTGAGGCAACAAATAGACGTAATGACGAGTTTGTTGTTAGTAAAAAAAAAATCAGAAAAAGGGAGAAATTAAAAATCAGTTAAATATTTTTAAGTTATACGAGTTGAACATAAGTGGAAATATATAAACGCTGATAAACTCACTCTCTTTTGAAATTAGGAACGTATTTGAAGTTGTTCTAATGAGGAACATTCAGGCTTCGAACCCGTGATTATTTTTAAGGTAATTTATTTAATCAACCTCGTATGCTAAGGTTCTAAAGTTTTTAGTTGATTGGTTTTTAATTCTCAAAATGCCAAGTTGTTTGTATACAGTTTTCTATTGATGGGGTCCACATATTGTATAATGTTGAATATTTTGTTATGATTTTGTTGTTCAATGATCAGTGTAAAGAACTAGTCAAGATTGTTGGGTAAAACCACTAATTTGGGGAATTTGTTTGTAACTAAGCACAATAGGCTAACTATGCTTTGCCCACCACGGGTATGGAAACCCGGTTTCTAGTTTTGTTAGTCCGCAGACATACCGCTGTGGCACTGAGGGGGGGGGGCAATTTTGGGAGTAAAGTACAGTGAGAATTCTTGCAGTAGTTCTTATATGACTGTTTTTAAGTTATAACACTTGATGTAATATTATTTTAATACCTCTTCTGTTCCATAGTCGAACCCAAATTCCTGCTTGGCGATATTTTTGACTTGACTGGAAAATTCAGCATACTCTTGGCTTTCTGGGATAGGAGCTGTGATGGTCAAAAGGGATTCGTATGCTTTTCGAGCACGCTCATTGTTCTCATTTGAATCATCTGTTCGAAACCACGGCCTCTGGCTTTTGTTTTTACTGAAATTCAGGGGAAAAAAGTTTAAGTAAGCTTCTTTTTCATCAAAAATTCAATAAAAAAAAAAGATAGTTATGTTACTCTGTTTTAAAATTTTTCTATGAGCATTGTATAAAAATAACTGATAAAATAGAGAGATAACCGTTTTATTGAAAGGAATCGGCTTACCATATTTCCTCTACCAACAGTATAAATATGAAACATTAAAAATTTTTTGAATCTGTGAAGATAGGAAAGATAAAAACTCTAGAACGCCCGGAGCTTTTTGGTGCACCAGTTCTTTATGGTTTGTTTGTTACGGATTTCGCGCAAAGCTGCACGAGGGCTATCTGCGCTAGCCGTCCATAATTTAGCAGTGTAAGACTAGAGGGAAGGCAGCTAGTCATCACCACCCACCGCCAACTCTTGGGCTACTCTTTTACCAACGAATAGTGGGATTGATCGTCACATTATAACGCCCCCACGGCTGAGAGGGTGGAAATTTTGTGAGTCGTTATGATATAATTCAGAAACTTTCAGCCACATTGCACTTTTACCAAGAAAAAAAAACGAAACAGGTTAACTAGTATAAACGGGGCACATTGTAATTTGAAGAAGATAAAGTGGAACATGACACAATCAGCTCTTAGTCAAGACAGAGAGATAGAGGAACCAATGTATTTATGGAGCGGATTAAGCCTAATTCAGTTCTTGGTTTTAGAAATTGAGAAAATAACTAAAATGGATAGAAAAGAATCAAATATAAGTAAAATTTCGCCACTGTTAACGTGGCATCATCAGATAGTAGCACAACTAAACACGACAATCAAATATACCCAATGGTGACGTCACGAACATAATCTTGAGCTTAGCATAAGTATAAACCAATTCTTTGTGCTTTATTTATTACATGCTTGTATTCTTTTATTAAAATAGCTTCCTTTATTTTACGTTTATTAATATTAGGT
>NW_013667930.1:25926-32382 GCF_000517525.1 Limulus polyphemus
TTAATCATCGCGCGTCACGTTGTCCCCTCTTATATATACCAAACTACCCTATATCAAGCAAATACTAGAGCATTCGCCAAGACACGGGATAGTTCTAGAAACGTGGCGTCACTGTAGTCATGTGATCTCGATGACGCAACAGCTATAATTCTCAACGAACTTCTCACGTGCTTAACAATATTCTCTCTGACTGCAGTTCAATTACCCATTACACTGTTGTCCCGTCACGTTGTGAACGTCTTATACATACAAGACTAACACATATCTAGTAAATGCTAGGGCATTCTTGAAGGAACAGGACATTTCTAGAAAGAGGTGGCGTGATACTAGTCACGTGACCTCGCTGACGCAACATTATAACACTCCACCAATTAACGCCTTCCACGAGCTAGATACCACCACCTGCTTACCCATACCTATAAATATCCACCAACAGCTTATGAAATGAAAACTACCAAAAAACAAACAATATTTCTTGTTAAACAACATACAAGTACCTTCTGTTTCCATTCTACATGACGCTCTTCTAACATAGGAGATTTATCATAAGTTTTCAGGACAGGCGGTAAAAGTTGTAGCTTAGTGATGAGTTGGCCGACGCGTTTCGTTGTTCTAACAACGTTAAGACGGCTTATCGACTTCTTGAGAAGAATTCTAAGAAGAAAGTAAACCTACAGACATCGGTCTTGTTTAGCAAAATCTGCCTACAAGAAAATTTGTCACCAAAGTATACTAATATTAGGTTCTGGACAAATTATTTTAACAATTTATATTTTCATTACAATGTTCTGTATCTTTAAAATGATGGTAGACAAATGATGAAGAATGTCCATGTTCTGCTGTTCTAGTACTTAGATTTCTACCAGTCTCCCCTATATAGATAATATTACAGTCTATACATTGTACACTGTAAGCTACTTCTTTCTCAACTGTAATTGGTTTAATTGTATTTCTTAAGAACGTATTCAACTTTTTTCCTGGTTCCTGGTTGTTTTTCTGAATAACGGTCTGTAAGCTACTTCTTTCTCAACTGTAGTTGGTTTAATTATATTTTTAAGAACGTATTCAACTTTTTCTTGGTTCCTGGTTGTTTTTCTGAATAACGATCTGTAAGCTACTTCTTTCTCAACTGTAGTTGGTTTAATTATATTTTTTAAGAACGTATTCAACTTTTTTCTTGGTTCCTGGTTGTTTTTCTGAATAACGATCTGTAAGCTACTTCTTTCTCAACTGTAGTTGGTTTAATTATATTTTTAAGAACGTATTCAACTTTTTTTTCCTGGTTCTTAGTTGTTGTTTTTCTGAATAACTATCTGCTCCACGTAATCAGTAAAATACACCTTCTTGAAGTATATATTTAGATGGTTTTATAGCGCTGTGATAGACTTGATGTTGTCCGATTTTAAACCACTCTTAAGAACTCGTACAATTACACGTCACATCGTTAAAACCTCAATTTGCACTATTTCCATCTTCTATCAAGATCCATACTAAAGCCTGTTCGCATGGAAATGCAGAGGATAAAAAGTATATGAATGTTTGGGGTTTTTGTATAATACACGAAGAGCTGTAGCATCTTTTAGTTTCTGGATCGTCGTAGCCGAGGAAACTTGTAATCTAAAAATAAAGCCAGGGAGAAATAAAAGAGCGCGATTAAGTGCGAGAACAGAAAGAAACGTTTCTTTGGTTTTTATGGAGTGGTTAAGGAAGGTGTTAGAGGCGAGTAGTTCTATGGACGGTGTTGGAACGGGGAAAGTTAAGGGATCTTACCCTGACAAATAACTAAAAGCCATTCTGGAAAAGACGGAGATGTCTTTGGCAAATTGCCAAGTACAAAGAGGGAACCAGTAATCTGCGACGGTGGATCTGTAAATCTTGTCGTTTCTAGAAGATTCTTTTAAAACTAAATATTAAAGCGCTGTATCTTCACTGAAACACAAAACATAAGATCGAACTACGATGTAGTCTTTATGTGATATTTCTTTCAAAATGATATTTAAAAACTAGTGGCGTTAGTCGATAGTTAATATTTTGCGAGTGTTTATATATATATATATATATATTTGTTGTCTAGTTCATTTACTAATACAACTCTTGAGTGGAATGCTTCGTTCTCTGAAAGATCTCCGATTGTTTGTTTACAGGAAAAAGAAACAATCTCCATCTCTAAAAAAGAGTAGCCGAAGAGTTGGCGGTGGGTGGTGATGACTAGCTGCCTTCTCTCTAGTTTTACACAGCTAAATTAGGGACGGCTAGCGCAGATAGTCCTCGTGTAGCTTTGCACGAAATTCAAAAACAAACAAACTAACCATCTCTAAAATAATAATTAATTCAGTGATAAACCCAGAGTTCAATTTCACTGTTTCTCCTCCAATAGTCTTTGATTGTTTCACGGGTTGTTTGCTCGATATCGGTCAGAGTTTTTTTGTCGATCTTATTGTTCAAAGAATACAAAATTTACTTCTGAGACGGACACAAAGAGTCTGGATTTGGTTTGTCTCTTTTGTGTTACTATAAAGTTTCTTCGTGTAGATATTCATTTGTGACTTTCATGTCTTACAATTCTAACGTTTTACCCATTAATCCCAGTCGACTAGCAAAGGTAATCCAATTTCCTAACGAGCATTCTCATTGTAATGACTGATCTATAACCTTTACGCATTAGTGCTTGGCTGAGTGGACAACATGCACAGAAGTGAACTTGAAGATATTTAGTTCGCGACCAGTTGGCGTAAAAAACGCGCTGCGCACTTTGGGGACACTATAACAACAACGGCTAAATCCCCTATTATTCGGTCAGACAAGAACAACCCAAGAGTTGGCGTGAGTGCTGTTGAATAGCTGCCTTCTCTGTAGTTCATCAGCTCAAAATTAGGGATGGATACGTAAAGTAGCTTTGTGTGAATTTCTGAAACAATTAACCATTCTTGGCGTCTAATAAAGGAACATCTCTTGTTATACTTTCAAGCCACAGGATAAATAAAAATCGATTACACAGAACGTTAGCAAAATGAAAAAAAATATTGTTAACTTATTGTGGATTTAAAACACCTGATAGTCTTCTTTTTGTTAAGGAATACAAAGTGTTTCTTCCTGATTGAGTGTGGTAAGATTGATATTAAATATGATAAGATTGATATTAAGTATGAAAAATTGGTATTAAGTATGACAGAATTAATATTAAGCATGATTTGTTGATTGAAAAATATTCCCAACTTATAGTGGATCTAAAACACCTGATAGCATTATTTTTGTAATGGAGTACAAAGTGTTTCTTCCTGATTAAGTATGACAAGATTGGTATTAAGTATGTCAAGATTGATATTATGTATGATAAGATTGATATTAAGTATGACAAGATTGGTATTAAATATGTCAAGATTGATATTATGTATGATAAGATTGATATTAAGTATGACAAGATTGGTATTAAATATGACAAGATTGGTATTATGTATGATAAGATTGATATTAAGTATGTCAAGATTGATATTAAGTATGTCAAGATTGGTATTAAGTATGACAAGATTGATATTAACTATGACAAGATTGGTATTAAATATGACAAGATTGGTATTAAGTATGTCAAGATTGATATTAGGTATGACAAGATTGATATTATGTATGACAAGATTGGTATTAAATATGACAAGATTGGTATCATGTATGATAAGATTGATATTAAGTATGAAAAATTGATATTAAGTATGAAAAGATTTATATTAAGTATGATAAGATTGCTATTAAGTATGACAAGATTTATATTAAATATGATAAAATTGTTATTAAGTATGATAAAATTGTTATTAAGTATGATAAAATTGATATTAAGTATGATAAGATTGATGTTAAGTATGATTTGTTGATTGACGATACTTTAGTGATAATCAGGGGAGAAAAAATTAAGTGATTACATTGTTTATGGTACACTTTTTGTTATTTCTATAAACGTCTTAAATCTCATGAATGTTTAGTCCCTGTAAATCAGCAGTACTTCTAATGGTTTTGGTACCCGTGGTTGGCACAGCACAGATATCCCATTGTGTAGCTTTGCGTTCAACATCATCTTTGTATTCAATGCATTTCATACATTGTATTTGTGTTGATTTTGCTAATACGTTGAATATTAAGAATAAAAAATCAGTAATACAAATTTTAATTTAAGACAAAAGTACAACACCCTATATATAACCCGAGAGCTTTCAAAGATGGATTACATTTTTTGTCCCTGATGAAAAAAAGGCCCGCCTCTCGAAAGCGCTCGGATTTTAGGGTTTTGTACTTTTCTTTTGAATTGATATTTTGAACCTGTTTGTTTTCCTAACATCATGAAGTAATATAAACATAATAGCTACTGAAGACCTAAGCGGCATGTTGTTTATTCTCAGGTTTCCTGCAAAACAGTATACTTTAGTAGAAAAACCGTCATACACTCACTTCTGCTGTCCCAATTCACGTGCTGAAGTTGATGAATTTTGGACACGTTTTAAACTCGCGCTCTACGTGCTCCTCATATGTTAACAAAGAAAGTTTTATATTGCAGTGTCAAGAATAGATACGTAGGCATCAATTGCTCAGCCAATCGGTCATGAGAAATTACATAAGTACAAACAGCTACCACTAGGTTTTCCCCCCTATATATTTTCCATTTTAAACAATGGTGCCCTCTGTCGGATGTAAGGCTTTAAAACAGGATCAGTCCAATAGCTGTGAGAACGGATGATGAGAGACTTTACTTACCGTGTCTTTGAAAAAAAAAAAAGAAAACAACTTTATACGTAACCATTTCACATTCATATAATTCCTTTCATTAAATCAAATGTTAAATGCACAGTAGGCTGCAGATTATTTAAGTTCATAGGTAGCACGTTTTCTAAAGTTTGTTTTTCTTTAAAATCCTACTCAGTTGTGTGTATACATTCTAAAACGTTGTTGTGCCTTTAACGACAGAATTTACAAGTAACTTAACTTATGTTTACCGGGGTCTATAACCATACTTGAAAGATCAGTCCTTGTGTAAAACTGCTTGTAAGGACTGGTGCTTCGTGTTTCGATTCGTTTTCAGAGACAAAATCGATTTGACAGGGAGTTTTATCACCAGCTTCCACACGTTACTGACTTCCTTTCCCGCATTTCGTAAAGTTCTTTTTATTCTTCTTGAAGTATCTTTGACGAAGTACTAGAGTGAATATCCTGGATTGTTACGTGAATTAAAAGTTGATATAAGCAGCAAGTTTTTACTGAAAAAACGTTGATATAAACAGCATGTTTTTACTGACAAAAAGTTGATATAAACAGCATGTTTTTACTGACAAAAAGTTGATATAAACAGCATGTTTTTACTGAAAAAAATTGATATAAACAGCATGTTTATTACTGAGAAAATCAATTTTCGATTAGTACTTTTTTGAGATATTCGTATTGTTTTGTAATTTTTTCTTATTCTCCAATTCGCCTTCATGCACAGTTTGTATTCATTGCTAAAAGTTATGTATATTAAACTGATTGAGCCGAAATGAAGAGATTAGTAAACCGGAACTCCAAATACAAGCTATACTCTTGACTAGAAGCTTCGAAATTGTTAAATTGATATCTTCATTTTCACACTGACAAGAGTATTGATAATATTGTACTTAATATTCTATGTTGTTCCATATGTACATAATATTCTATGTTGTTCCATAAGTACCTAATATTCTATGGTGTTCTATAATTACCTAATATTGTGTGGTGTTCCATATGTACCTAATATTGTGTGGTGTTCCATAATACATAAAATAATAGGAACATCTGGAGAAACACAGAATATTAAGAACATATAGAACAACATAGAATATCAAGTACATATGGAACACTACAGGATATTAGGTACATATGGAACAACACGGAATATTAGGTACATCTGGAGCAACATAGGATATTAGGTACATATGGAACACCACATAATATTAGTTACTTGTGGAACAGCACTGAATATTAAGAACATGTGGAACACCATAGAATATTAGGTACGTATGGAACAACACAGAATATTAGGTACATATGGAACACCACACAATATTAGGTAATTATAGAACACCATAGAATATTAGGTACTTATGGAACACCACACAATATTAGGTACATATGGAACACGACAGGATATTATGTACAGGCTCCAGATGTACCTAATGCTCTCTGCCGTATCTAATATTGTGTGTTTTTCCAGATGTCCCTATTATTTTATGTTGCTCCAGATGTACCTAATACTCTCTGCTGTGTCTAATATTCTGTGCTTTTCCAGATGTTCCTATTATTTTATGTTACTCCAGATGTACCTAATGCTCTCTGCCGTATCTAATATTCTGTGCTTTTCCAGATGTTCCTATTATTTTATGTTACTCCAGATGTACCTAATGCTCTCTGCCGTATCTAATATTCTGTGCTTTTCCAGATGTTCCTATTATTTTATGTTAC
>NW_013667930.1:33027-34667 GCF_000517525.1 Limulus polyphemus
CCAACTCTTGGGCTACACTTTTACCGACGAATAGTGGGATTGACCGTCACTTCATAACGCCCCCACGGCTGAAAGGGCGAGCATGTTTGGTGGGACGGAGAACTAAGAACTAATCGAGATACGTAACTACTTTGTCATCTGGTAGATTAAAAGAGTACGTCATTAGTTGTTAGCTGCTTCTTCATTGTATCAATGCTTCAAATTTCCGATAGTCTTGCATTTAGTTTTCGTCTGCCTGTGAATCTGAAGGCTTATAACGCTGTAAATCGAGTTTCATTACCCGTGTTGGGCACAGCACAGATAGCCCCTCACGTAGCCTTGTTATTTAACTACAAATAAACAAGCATTTCCTTTTTTTGTGACGAAGAATTTCAAACAACGATCAGGGGAAGTTTGTTTTTATTATAAGATGGATCTCAGAAATAATTTCTGTTTTAATAAATGAAACATTAATTTTTGCTGCAACTCCCTCTTGAACAAATATCATATTTTCATTAATAGTTACTGCATTTCCATTTATTGCCATGTTCGTTAATCGAGTGTTTGTTTAAGATTGCTGATTTGTTGTTTGGGTACAGAAATACGTTCTCCATTTTCTTTTGGTGTGTTTAATTCCCGCTAGATCATTTATCAATTGCTTAACTTTACAACGAATTGTCTAATTTTGTTTTTCGTTGAAAAAATTGTCAGTTTTCTTTGTACAGAAGAATATTGATTCTTGTATTTCCCAAAATGTTTTCTTTAGTCAGATATTTTTCAAAGTGGAGACAAGAATTCTTTGTACTTCCGTGACTACTAGCAACTTCAAATGACGTACATGTCTTTTTTTTTTTTTGAAACTGATCTAACTTTTCAATTTATTTCATGTACACCTCTTCAGGTTTATCATCATTAACAAAGTTCGCTTCACCTCTCTTAAGTTCACTATTATTTTCATGGTTTCTAAATACTTACACGTTTACAAGTTACATTCATATATATTTTATTTCGAACTTAAAAAATCGCTAATGCTAACAAAGTAGCAGAAATATTCATTGACAAACCTTGACTATATTTAGATCAAAGTACTGCTTCAGTTAGTCATAATTCTGAATTATAAACAGAATAATAATGCAGAACCATGTTGTAATGACCTCGACAATCGTTCTGATAACAGTATTTTCAATGTTTTATATTATTACCAATTCTTCTTTTCTAAATTCCCCCAAACTTATTCTTATATTAGGTCGTCAAGAAATTAATGTCGCGTTTTGGAACACTTTTATTACCCCCCCCCCAAAAAAAAACAACGTACATTACGTATAATAGTTAAACGAACCGCCCAAACAGCCTTATAGTGATGGCACCCGACGAGACACTCATTCGGCATGTAATGCTGTTTGAATACAAGAAGGGAAACAACGCCTCTGTAGCCATAAAGAATATCAAAGAAGTGTATAGAAATGTCTTGGACGTTCGTAAGTGTCAACGATGGTTCAGCAAACTTCGTTCAGGTGGCGTTAGCCTTAAAAACTGTGATGGCAGGGGCCGACATGTTGGAATTGATATTGATGCTCTGAAGACACTTGTTGAGTCTAACCAAAGACAACACACTCGTGAAATGGCATGTCTCTCATGAAACAATACGTAAACATCTAAGG
>NW_013667930.1:35592-41015 GCF_000517525.1 Limulus polyphemus
ACAAACCCTTATACGTAATTGTAAAAAAACGCAAAAACGCCCATAAAAACTGTAAAACAAAAAGTGCAAAACCGCAAATTTGCATGTATCTCCGCATGCACCCAACAAACCCTCATACCAAATTTGGTGAAGATCCATCTACAGGGGGAGAAGTAGTGGTAAAAACCTCAAAAACGTCCATAAAACCAGCAAAACTGAAAATTTGTATGTACCCCCGCATGGACCTAATGCACATCCATACCAATTTTGGTGAAGATCCATCCACACCCTGCTAGACAGTACTATTATGTCTATATAGATATAAATCTCGAGCCTGGCTTTAAATAGTCGCATTCCCAAACAATATCGCTAATTTGAAAATAGAGTTAGCAAAGTGAAACCAGAACCAGTAGATATATATACTCTCCAACACGATTAAGGACAATTGTGGAAAAGTTGTTTACGTATTGTGAAGAAATTGTTTACAGAATGTTCTCCTCAGTCCACATTGTGGAGATGTTTATATAAATTCTTCTCTGTCACATCTTTAATTTATTGTTTTTCCTGTAGGGGACTTGTTCTTTTCCCTACTTGATCGTTGTCTATGACTCATTTGTTTTGTTTGTTTGAACTTAAGTACAAAGCTACACAATGGGCTATCTGTGCTCTGCCCACCACGGGTATCGAAAACCGGTTTCTAGCGTTATAAGTTCGCATACATACCGCTGTGCCACTTGGGGGGGGGGCTATGACTCATTATCCAATAATTAATAACAATAAGGGTTACTAAAAATGACAATCAAATTCAGTCTCATTTGGATTGTTCGTAAATAGGTGTAATATAGACAAAGCGGATGTTCGAGATTTTCATCAAATTTCTATACAAACGGCACTCCATTATAATATTTAGTTTTTTACTAAGATGCCACTTGTTCATTCCATTTAAACAAGTCAATGAAACTCGTATATTCCACAGGTACAGGTTAATTTTATTCTTAAAAAAGATTTTCTGATCATCGTAATTTTATCGTCAATTTGACATTTTGAATTGATTCCTTTAATAATGCTATCTAAAATCTAAATATCATGAATCCTTAATGATCGCTAGCTATTTACTTTTAGGGCTCAGTTCAGTGAAGTAGTTTGACAGACAGCAACTCTGTTAAACCTGAGCTGGAATTAGGTTCTCGAGAGTGAGGCTTGAACTCGCATATCATACCAAAATAATAAAACCTCTAAATTAGAAAAAGGGAGCCAGCTCTTAAGTGTGTTCAAGTATTGAGGCGTGCGTCATTTTATAGGTCATTTCATCAGTTGCTAGCTGCACATATTAAATACATCACGAGTGCTTGAAATGAAAAACTTGAAAAATATAGGCTAAAATTTTCTGAGGTGATTAGACCATCCGTTATAATATTCAGGATACAATAAAGATTAGAGAGTTTATTACATACTTCTATTATCTAATATGATATTAGAAGTATTTAAAAATATTTCCACGATTCTGTGTAGAAAATATTTAAAATATCACTATTAAATGAAAATGCAGTTACAGGCCAGTAGGCAGAATGTTTGAGGGGGGGGGGAGTTCTAATTTGGGAAGATCAAAGCCAACACATATTGTACAAAGCACAATCAGCATGCATAGCATGCTAAATGCTGCGGGAGTTTGGCGGCTTGCGACTATTTCAAGCCAAAAAAAAAACGGTTATGCTTCATCAGAAGAATTTAGATTATGTAGAAAACGTTAAAGACCATAAGCAGTTGCGCTATAACTATATAAGCATAATCTCTTTTTTTTTCATCACAAAAAGGGGGGTTCGAACCCCTCAGATCAGTCTGCGTACTTGCGTAATTTACTCATGAAAAAATATAACCCCCTATTATCAATCAAACGACCAATACTAGAACTGAAATAAGTTGGAAATAAATATAATTGTATTTTATAAATGTCTGGGGTGTGAATTATATACATCAGTTTTTGAAAGGCAGTGCTACGTTACGTAGGGAAAAGCATAAGCATACTTTTGGAAGTTAAATAAAAATATGTTGAGAAATTAATATCAGTGATATTAGTTTTCAAACAGATTGTTTTTTTATTTTTCTATGAAAAAAATGGAAATCTTAATTTTGTGTATTCCAAAACTTGCTAACGCAGAAATCGGTATTTTATATGACTTTCGAAAACTTTCTTTTAAACTGTTTAGCTTTGAAAATATCAGTGATGGAAATAATTGTCGTTCTTCTCAGTAAAGCAAAGTGTAGCCATTAACCTTTGTTTCGATAGGCTTACTTTTTACTCTGTTCGTCCCGCCAAACATGCTCACCCTTTCAGCCGTGGTGGCGTTATAATGTGACGCTCAATCCCACTATTCGTTGGTAAAAGTGTAACCAGCCCAAGAGTTGGCGGTGGGTGGTGATGACTAGCTGCCTTCCCTCTAGTCTTAAACTGATAAATTAGGGACGGCTAGCGTAGATAGCCCTCGTGTAGCTTTGCGCGAAATTCGAAACATACAAACATGATTTTCTGGCACAGTTATTTCTATGTTGGGTTCTACTTAAGACAGTTAATAATGGTTGGAGACGGCTTGAATGGGTAATGGAGAAAAACTTTAATAACTTTAGACAGTTGAAATTGTCAGCCGAGTAATTAATGAAATGCCATAAGAAAACATATCTTTTACGAGAGGTTTAATAAAAGCCCTAATTTGCATTCTCTGTGAAGAGACTATGAAGTGTCGTTTGTTTGTCGCACCGCCGAGCCACCAGGGACAGCAGAGGAAGAATAATTAATTGGCTAACGTTTCGGCAAACCACCTTCAGGGATATCTATATCCTGTGAGATGCAGCGTGTAAAAGATGTTAGTTATTTAGAAAATGAAAAATTTGTTTAAATATATATTTAATACTGCTTGCTATTGTAAATTATAAACAAAATGTTAGTATGTATAACTTTCTTTCACATTGCTATAAATGGTGTTGGAACAAATGTGCAAACGAACGTCCCTATTCAGAGATGTCATGGTTATATTCAAGTCCTGCTTTCTGGTCCAAATGATTCGTTTTGTCAGAATAAATTGCTAAATATTATTTTAAGAATATATTAAAATCAACTCACGAGAAAAAGTCTAACCATGTAAAACAAATCTCTGTTAATAGTTAGGTAATGAGGAGACAGTTAAACCCTACGTCCAATTGAAGACAACGGAATAATTGAGTAAAATCGACGTCCAACTAAAAGCAACGAAATAATTCAGCAAAACCTACATTCAACTGAAGACAACGAAATAATCGAGCAAAACCTACATTCAACTGAAGACAACGGAATAATCGAGCAAAACCTACTTCGAACTGAAGACAACGGAATAACTGAGCAAAACCTAGATCCAATTGAAGATAACGGAATAACTGAGCGAAACTTAGATCCAATTGAAGACAACGGAATAACTGAGCGAAACCTAGATCCAATTGAAGACAACGGAATAACTGAGCGAAACTTACACCCAACTGAAGACAACGGATTAACTGAGCAAAACCTACATCCAATTGAAGACAACAAACTAATTTAGCATAACCTACGTCCAACTGAAGACAACGAAATAAATGAGCGAAACTTGCATATAAATGAAGACAACGGATTAACTTAGCAAAACCTAGATTTCTCTGAAGACAACGGAATAACTGAGAGAAACTTACATATAAGGGAAGACAACGGATTAATTGAGCAAAACCTAGATCCAATTGAAGACAACAGAATAACTGAGCGAAACTTACACCCAACTGAAGACAATGGAATAACTGAGCGAAACCTAGATCCAACTTATTTGTGTTTGAGGCGTAAAGGTACACAATAACTATCTGCTCAGTGCCCATTGCAGGGTTTGTTTTGTTTTGAATTTCGCACAAGGCTACACAAGGGCTATCTGCGCTAGCCGTCACCTAATTTAGCAATAATAGCATATAGGGAAGGAAGCTAGTCAACACCACCCGCCGCCAACTCTTGAACTACTCTTCTACCAACGTATAGTAGATTAACCTTTACATTATAACGTCCTCACGGCTGATGAGAGGGATTCGAAACCGCGACCCTCAGATTACGAGTCGAGCGTCTAAACCATCAACCCAGCCTATCGCATGGACGCCAAGTTTAAAATTATAAACCCTCAAGCTTACCACCGTGTCATCGGGGCTCATTTAAAACACAAAGAGAAACAACTCGTCTTTAAAATGTGAAATATTGCGAAAGATTAAAGTGGTCTGTTGTAGTTATAATTATGATCATTATTTAATCGTTACAACATATACTACTTATGATTTAAACAGAGTACTTTATCTCCAGGCGATTAAAAATCAGAATACTAGCGAACACAGACAAACCAAACCAAATTGAATGTAATAAATAACATGCAATCTTGTTACAAACGTTTGTTCGTTCTGAATTTCGGCCAAAGCTACACGAGAGTTATCTGCGCTACCCGTCCACAACTTAGCAGTGAAAGACTAGAGGGAAGGCAGCTAGTCATCACCACCCACCGCCATCTCTTGGGCTACTCTTTTACCAACGAATAGTGGGATTGACCGTTACATTATAATGCCCCCACGGCTGAAAGGGCGAGCATGTTTGATGTGACAGGGATTCGAACCCGCGACCCACAGATTGCGAGCCGAGCCCAATTTAGATGTGATAGAAAAGAATGAAGAGAGCTAGTCAACAACTGCCAACTCTTTAGCTACTCTATTTTTCCAACGAAAAGTGGTTGACCATCATATAACAACGCCCCCACGGGTGAAAGGGCGATTATGTTCGGAAATGGGATTGCCATAACTATCAGAGTAATAGAATGACAATTGTACAGTTGATTAGACGCAATTTAGATGGTTTATGCTCATATGGATGTGTTTAATCTCCCTTGCCAATACTATTCATTATGTTTTAAATGGTTATTTTCTGAAATTGAAGTACCCCGGCTTATTTATTTCTTTGCCATTTCTTTATATGAATATTGCTCCTCTGAGAGGGCTTTCATATTATCTTCCAGTCGTATTTTCCGTCTGTGGGTATTATATTGTCGAATGCTGGAGAATATAGCTGAACCCTCGTGACGCTAGGGTTCGCATGTGTGGCGCCATGCCACAGCACTAGCAAATAGCACTTGCTCTGATAAACTGAAATTAACCTTTCCTTTAGTGAGCAAACAGTGTCATACAGAGCTTCTATATCATAATCTGTTTATAAACTTTTAGACTGTATAATAGATGGATTTATCACATGTAGTATTCTTGGGTGCACAGATTTCCAGTAGAATCCACTGAATAGCAGGTCTTTGAACAGAAAAAGGTTTGCAGGACTAAATCTTGATTCTCTTATTGACTGGGGGAAAAATAACGTAAAACAAGTGAAAAAGATCTTTATATATATATATATATATATATATATATATAAC
>NW_013667930.1:41963-56730 GCF_000517525.1 Limulus polyphemus
TGGGCACGAAACAAACAAGGTAATATAGATATTGGGCACGAAACAAACAAAACTAGAGGGCACTCAGTAGAGCGCATACCTCAACCACGCACTTCGGCTCTCAAAAATACGAAAATGTGTCCGTATGTCCGTCGTATCAACGGACAATTTTTTGTTAGGACAATGAGGAATAATAGTTCACATATGTTCACCAAGTTTTATCAAAACCCAATCATTTTTGACTGAGTTATAGAGCAAAAATAGTGTGAAAAATCGGTCTCCATGTTAACAGCAGGTGTTTTTTGATTTTAGTGACCTTGATCCTCCAAAAACTAACCACTTCTAAGATGGATCGTAGTACAAATGTTTACCACCTTTAGTCAAAATCTATTTAGTCGTTTTTAAGAAATCTTGCTAACAAGTACACCAACCAACCAACCAACACACACACACACACACAAGAGTAAAAACATAACCTTCGGTGGCACAGGTAATAAATAATGCTATTGTTCTCAGGGTGTGTGTGAACTAACTACATCACTTTTAGCCATTCCCCCAAAAATAATGAAGTTTTTTAAGGTATCACATGACCTGCTTGTTTGTTTGTAATTAAGCACAAAGCTACAAAATGGGCTAGCTATGCTCTGCCCACACAGTTATCAAACTCGGATTTTAGTGTTGTAAGTCCGCAGACATACCATTGTGCCAATGGAGGGTCACAATTTCCAGAAGCCACACAAGGGCTATCTATTTTAGTTGTCACTATTTACGAGGTGATAGACTAGATGGAAGGCAATTAGTCAATACCACTCACTGTTAACTCTTGGGCTATTCTTGTCAGATCAAATAGTTTGCAATAACGGGACATAAACCATGGATTCTTAGATACACAATCAGGCGCACTAACCATGGGGCTATGGTCGGTCTTACCAGTGGAAGAGATCGCTAGCTACTTTTACATAGTATGTTCGACTTTATAGAAACCTTTCTCACGAGAAGGTGTATGTGATATCATAAGTGAATAACTCAAAGTAACAGGTAGCTAGATACAAAAAGGAACTCAGTAACTTCCTTGGCCAACATTCTATGTTAAACCTGCATACACTCGTGTGCATGAAAACTTTGAAATATTTCATGTGAACTTCAAAAATAAATAAAGGGTAAAGAATAATTAAATGTTATTAATCATTTAAATTATTTAATAACTATTGAGTATTAATAACATTTAAATTATTTAATAACTATTGAGTAACATTTAAATTATTTAATAACTATTGAGTATTAATAAATTAATAACATTTAAATTATTTAATAACTATTGAGTATTAATAACATTTAAATTATTTAATAACTATTGAGTATTAATAACATTTAAATTATTTAATAACTATTGAGTATTAATAACATTTAAATTATTTAATAACTATTGAGTTAATTAACTAAAATTCTAAATAAATAATGTTATTAACACATATGAAAATCAACAGTGAATTAAGCTTTAATTTAAATGTGTATAATTAAATTTCATTTGATACTAGATAATTAATTTTATTAACTCGGATTAGCTAAAAGCTCCTAGGTTAATTATAATGTCTTTTGTGTTGTATTTATAACAAATTGAAAATTGTAAGAAAGCACATAATATGCCTCCCTACTACACATGACAATTGTTTGTTTTGTTTTAGAGTAAAACCATACTGGGCTATCAATCTGTTGTGTCCACCGAGGGGAATCGACCCTCGGATTCTAGTGTTGTATGTCTGTAAATTTACCACTGTCCCACGGGGGGGGGGGAGATTTTCATTGGTTCAGTCAGCAATTTTAATTATTAAGGGCGATAAGAGTTTGTTTATTTTAGAGCAAAGTCATTAACTTTACTCCTGTCACACTGGAGGGACACATAAGAACTGAAAAAGTTATTCATAATGCTTGAACAATATTGTGTATGAACAATTCTAAACGTATTTCAAAGCTAGGGGCTGCTAAGAAGGGTGCCTGGGGAATTATATAACGAATAAAGAAGTTGGAATAGGTGAAGTACTATTCATAATGCTTGAACAATATTGTGTATGAACAATTCTAAACGTATTTCAAAGCTAGGGGCTGCTAAGAAGGGTGCCTGGGGAATTATATAACGAATAAAGAAGTTGGATAAGGTGAAGTACTAAGATCTTACCTAGTGAAAAGTTCAATGCTGAAAAAAGACGTATTCTCCGTCCTGGACCATGTGAAGGCTTTCAGCGGCTAAGAGAATGTCTCTAACAGTGTCTGGTGACCCACAGATCAGAAGTACTGGAACAAACACAAAGATTCGCCAATGACAACATCCTTATAAACATATAAAATATATTAATTGTTTCTTATATATTAAAATTTAAATACTTTTTTGGTAGAATAGAAAACACAAGCAAAAACTATTTGTTTTTTTTAGAGCAAAGCCACACTGGGCTATCTGCTGTGTACACCACGAGGAATCGAACCCCGAATTTTGCCGTTGTAAGTCCGTAAACTTATCACTGTCTCACCGGGGAATAAACGAAAATGGAATGAAGCTGAAAATAATATATGTGATAGTAGTAATAATTAACTAAAAACATGTATTTCTCTTAAGTACATTTAAAGCAGGTGACGCGAGTTTCAAAGATCTTGAATTTCCAAGGTATCTCAACCAATGATATTGTCGTTATGTGTTAAAGTAACTTTCTTTAATTCATTTACGACTCAGAAATATAATCGTGAAATGTTAAAGTGTTTGTTTGATATTTACTTAAATGACACATACAGGACTTGGTAGAACAAAAAATCTTCAATCTTCGTATTATGTTGATAAGTTGATCACCTAGACCCACCAGCAGCTCAACGATGAGCTAGTGGGCTTATAGTATATATAAATAGGAAATTAGGGATCTTTGACTATTCGTAGAATTGCTGTAAGAAGTATCCAAAACAAAATAAATGCTGCAATAAAAAAAAGTACACAAACAAGTAAAGTGACACTAGTTGCATAGATTTTTAAACGATTTTCAATCCCTACTTGCCTCCCAGTCGCACAGCGGTATGTCTGCGGACTTACAACGCTAGAAACCGGGTTTCGATACCCCTGGTGGGCAGAGCATAGATAGCCCATTGTGTAGCTTTGTGTTTAATTACATACAAACAAACGATCTCTACTTTGGTTGGCATCATGATCCGTATAGCTAAATGAATCAGTCTAAAGAAAAAAAAGTCAAAGAAGTTGGAGAAATGTTGTAGAAATAGTCCGAGCCGTCTAGGGGCTAGCCCCACTGACGTGATCAGGTAGGTAGTAGAGAAAAAGTTGCTATTTTAGAAATTATTAAATTGTTATACCGGGAATGTTAGCGACCTTTGTAGCCTATTAATATATATATATATATATATATATATGCGCATAATATATCGTAACCAAACTTTGAATGGTCGGTTTTTCGCTTAGCAATTCAATATGGTGGTTTTCGGCGCGTGATTTATTTGGAAAACTTGTCGATCCCTACTACTGAGTACGTCAACTTTATAGTAAGATGATTGAAGTTATACATTTTGTTACTCAATAACAAATAATAAATCATTAATCCTCAAACTTTGTCACACTAAGATATGGTTCCTATCGTCCTTTTAAATGTACTGATATAATTTACATTTATTCAGTAACAGAGTAAAATAAACAAATAGTTAGGTGAAACAGAACGAAAAGAAATAATTGCCTGTCATATCTTGCTACTTATTGACTGAAATCGCATCTCATTAAGACAGAGTAGGCTGAAAGCAATAAACCCAACTTATTAAAATAAAAGCTAAGCGTTGAAGAAGTAACTCCATGATGTTAGCCTATTTTTTTGTTCTCTTACTCCACTTGTTGTCGTATCGTATCAGGTACTACTCAATAATATTGTTCCAAATAACAGCGCCTCCCAGTAGCACAGCGGTATGTCTGCTGACTTACAACGTTAGAATCCGGGTTTCGATACCCGTGGTGGGCAGAGCACAGATAGCCCATTGTGTAGCTTTGTGCTTAATTACAAACAAACAAAAACCAAATAACAGCAGAGATGGTCGTTTCTAATGGCTAAAGCCTTAGTACAAGCCAAAATGTTTTTAAATGTTTGTGTATATTAGAAAGGGCTTGGCATGGCCAGGTGGTTAAAGCACTCGACTCATAACCAGAGGGTCGCGAGTTCGAATCCCCTTCCCACCAGACATGCTCGCCTTTCACCCGTGAGGGTGTTATAATGTGATGGTCAATCACACTATTCGTTGGTAAAATAGTAGCCCAAGAGTTGGCCGTGAGTGGTGACTACTAGCTTCTTTCCCTCTAGTCTTACACTGCTAAATTAGGGGCGGCTAGCGCAGATAGCCCTCGTGTAGCTTTGCGCGAAATTCAAACCAAACTTAAGAAATGAACCTCAAGAATAAATGATATGATTTAATAAGTAGACCTTTCAGCTGTTAAATGTCTCTATATTAGGTTAGGCTGGAGGTTCAAATGGGAACGAAAGTCCTGGCTAATATTTCACATTACTCAAATAGATGGTCTGGAGATTACAGAGCAGTGATGAAAAATATCGAAGCAGAATCTTGAACCGAGCTTTATTCAAGAGAGTTTTTATTTATTTATAGCATTCCGTGAATTATGAACAAGTTTTCTGAGATGTGATTGCCAACTTGCAGAACTGCTGTGATGCTGAATTTTAAACTTTTCTTTACTGACACTGGTGAACAGTTTGATTTTTTAAGTTTTAAATAGTGGGATTGACTGTCACATTATAACACCCCCACGGCTGAAAGGGCGAGCATGTTTGGTGTGACGAGGATTCGAACCCGCGACCCTCAGATTGCGAGTCGAGCGCCCTAACCACCTCGTTTTAGTTAAATTGTGTAAGTTTCTTTAATCATTCAACAATGGTTTTCCTACTTTTTTTTACGAGCTTTTATACTAGTGTAAAATAACAATAATAATGAGTAGGAAATTGTTATTTGTCTTATTCAACTGAACGTCTCGAATTATTTACTTAAAAATATATATGATTATATAGAAACTAAAATACACACTTATCGATTAGTTATTCATTACTTTAGATAAATGGAAACTAAAATACACACTTATCGATTAGTTATTCATTACTTTAGATAAATGGAAACTAAAATACACACTTATCGATTAGTTATTCATTACTTTAGATAAATGGAAACTAAAATACACACTTATCGATTAGTTATTCATTACTTTAGATAAATGGAAACTAAAATACACACTTATCGATTAGTTATTCATTACTTTAGATAAAGGGAAACTAAAATACACACTTATCGATTAGTTATTCATTACTTTAGATAAATGGAAACTAAAATACACACTTATCGATTAGTTATTCATTACTTTAGATAAATGGAAACTTTTAACGCCCTTTTTAAGGGTGATGTGTAAAAATGTTAAAACTCTTCAATTCTGTGTAGACGTAAAGCTATGCCTTTTGATCTTCGGTATTTTCCAAATAATGAAATCACTGTACACGAACGGAACTTAAACTTTAAAGCGACACCTATATTTATAGAACTCGCAAATATATTTGTGGTTACTTAGTTACCAATAGTTTGAGTTTTTTTCAAGATCAGTAATTGTAGACCTTTTACGGAGCCAGTTGAAACGTCGTCAGTCTTTACTGAGAGAAAAACGCACTGTTAGAATTAATTTGTTTTAAAAAAATCCACCTATTTAACAGTTTACAGAATTATTAGAATAATTTGTTTAATGTCTTTGTTTGGCTTTACTTTCAAGTTTTGTTCCACGTGTGATGTATATATTATCAAGACGCCAGATCAACATCACAAAATATATCAGTAACACAGTTCTTTGATAGAAACTAGACCTTGCCATTCAGGAACACTCAACATTTGGTTGGTGTTATAACAGGGATTACGGTACCCGTATGTAACATCTGAAACGTAAATCTTATCATGGACTTTTCAAGTCACTAACATATGCGAATACTCGGGGGTCTTGGAAACTGTAAAACTCCACGATTTAATGGCTGACTTTGAGCTCCCGTGCTTGCCAAGCAAGCACTAACGACAACATGAACAAACTCATAAAAAAATGACAACTGAATGCCTGTCAATTTCCTGATAAATATGAGTTTTAACACTGAGAAAAATGTTCAACAAGTAATTTATTAGGTAACAACATCCTTCAGTGTCAAACAAAGAAAGTTTTTTGTTGTTTACTTAACGTGTCTCATATGGCATCTTTTATATGAGGACAATAGAACAGACCTTTTCTCAATGCTTTGACACGATAAAACAAAACACCTACTACAACTAGGCATGCGTATATATATATAAAATTACCGCCAGCAAGTTGAGTAAACAAATTGAGAACGATGTTTGTGGTTAAGATACGAATCCTTAAGTTATAACTGAAAATTCATCTGTTATACATATGCCATAATTGTGTTGTATGTTGAAATATTAAAACACAAGTAAACCTTGAAGATTTTTTATTCTTTTTTGCAAAAGTTTATAAAGAATTGAAAAACATGTTTCTTTTACATGCACGCTTCTTGTTAATATTTAATTATGTTTTTTACCCAATGCTCAATACTGTCTTATATTGCAAGGATATAAAGAGGATCAACGCAATGCGACATATTAGACAGTTTATACAATGGTATTTTTTTCTATACAAACTCGTAACATCAGCTCTTTATTTATTTATTCTCAATAACATAAAACTAAACCTGTTCTTTAGATGCCTTTTTTTTTCATTCCACATGTTTCCATAGAAACTGATGAGGTGAGAACAGAGTAAAGCTGCGTGTAAGAAGTGTTTCTCTCTCTTCTTTACTTGATACGAGTCACTAGCTAACCTTGTTTAAATTTTTTCACGTGCACTTTGGAATTGTAATAGAAACACGTCAAACTAAATATAGTTATGATATTTCAAAATAAGACCCTTTAGCTAAATCATAAAAGAGTAAATAATAACATTCCCAAAATGAGTATTTATTATTTTCTATATATATATATAACCAAGTATACGTACAACACTCTACTGAGTAAGGAAAACTTATTTTTATTTGTATCGTCTCGTGCAGCTGAGCTAGACTTTAATTTTGGATTGAATTTTGCTACGACTACTGGTGAAACTGAAGAACAAAAAAACCTCATCACAAATATTAAACTAACAGCATATTTTTTTAAGATTCATTCTTATATCTACCTTTTTATAATAAACGTTAATTTCTAATTTCTACAACATGAAAATAATTAACAAACTGATCCAAAACTATGAAGTTTCACATACTCACTAAAACTAGTCAAAGCAGGAAAAGTCTTAGCTTAATCAAAACTAAAAATAAAAATAATAAAATATTTAATACAGAACATAGTTAGTTGATCAAATTAAAAATGTATTTATCCATAATCCATATATATTGTGAACAGAGAACAAATATAAACATTCTTGTTAATACCGTTTAGGTTTCATTATATGCCGTGATCACACATGCATGTCTATTGTATTTTTCTGTGTATAACTGATCACTTTAAAACTTGAAACAACAGATTTTTTCATCTGAATGATATAACGAATAGTAGGTATTTGTAGCAGAATGAAATTATCAAATATTTGAAGTAATAAGCTATATATTTGATATTAGCTAATGTAATCTTCGTAGGTTATTACTACACAATTATTAGCTAATGTAATCTTCGTAGGTTATTACTACACAATTATTAGCTAATGTAATCTTCGTAGGTTATTACTACACAATTATTAGCTAATTCATCAATAACCAGGTAAAAAATATATCAATTAAAAAATAATTGTTCGCCACTGGTGGTGCCACGCTAACAGTGGCGAAACGTTGTTTTTAACTGATATGGTTTTTTCTGTCACATTTTAGCTGTTTTTTGAATTTTTAGAATACTATATAACCATGGATGATTTTAACCATACGTGTGTTTGGAATTATATACCACCATGAAGAAAAGGAATTCCTCTTCAAATTTCCCAAAGTTTATCAGTTTAAAGTTTCGGATATTAAATAATACACCTGTCATTGGGAAAGTTCATTATCTATGGACGTGACAATGGCAGAGTTATCATCTTTATATATGTGTAATGTTCATGCCTTTCAGAAAAATGAAACTTTCTATGATTTTTGTAATACACATGTGATTTTTGTAATACACACTGTAATACACACTGCATAACAAACAAATGCCGTCATATTCTTTTAACATTTGTTTGTTTTGAGTTTTGTGCAAAACTACTCGAAGTCTGTCTGCGCTCCGTCCTAATAGTTGGACAACACCACCCACCGCCAACTCTTGAGCTACTTTTTACCAATGAATAGTGGGATTGACCATAAAATTATAACGTTTTTTTTGGCTGACGGGGCAAGCATGTTCGTGGACGAGATTCGAACCCGTGACTCTAACCACCAGGCTTGGTCAGGCCAATATTCTCATCCATTAGTAAGTCAAGTGCCCTAACCACCAGGCCACGCCAGGCCAATATTCTTATCCATTAGTTAAATTATATTGGCTGCAACACGACAGAAACCACAGAAACCATATTAATGATTAGTTTGACTAATTGTAGATATAACAAAACATTATGTTTAACTGATAATTAAGACAATCAGATCGACGACATAATTATCCAAAATATTTTAGGAAATATAATATCTTTATATTGGAAACAAGAAAACACATTATTCGCAGTTGACTCCCGTCGGTATAATTAATGATTACATTAGTTGCCCTTACTTTACTAAAATGATTTATTTTATATTGCATTAAGGGGAGGGTGGGAGGCTTGCACATACACATCAACCAAACAAGCAATCTGCAGCTGCACCCTCAGTGGCTCAGAGGAAAGTCCGCATTTTTTACGACGCTACAAATCGGTTTTCGATACCCGTGGTGGGCAGAGCACAGATAGCCCATTGTGTAGTCTTGTGCTTCACAAAACCAAACCAGCTTGCAGGTGTCGAGTGAGAGCGTATAAAGAAAAAAAAAATTCAGAAATCCACGTTTTGAATAAAACTTATAAGGGATTAATGCCTTTTATTTAAAAAAGTAATAAGCACGTGTTAATTACCCTTGGGTATAGGTTTCGTTCGCAAGCTATAATTGTACAAGCTTGCTACAAGGTGAGCTGCATAAAAAAAGCGAGAGAAAAGTTAATTGGATTAATACTTGAAACCGTCAGTACTTGACGAAACCTAATAACTACAGAATTTTGTTTATTTGTTTGTAATTAATCCCAAAGCTACACATTGGGCTATCTGTGCTCTGCCCACCACGGGTATCTAAACCCGGATTCTAGCGTTGTAAGTCCGCAGACATACCGCTGTGCCACTGGGAGGGGGCAACTACAGAATTGAGGAAAAAACAAGACAATGTTTACGTTTCCCAAATATTTCATTAATTATGAACATTTCTTCGTCAGAAGGGCATCAAGCTCCCCACCCCCACCCCTACTTGCCTCATGGTAAACGTCAAGGTTACTTCTATTTCTTGGGTTAAACATATATTCATTGATTTTCTGTACCATCTGTTGTCGACCACAGTTTCACCTATATTTTCAATTTTGCCTTTGATGGAAATGAAAGAAATCTGTAATATAATCTATATACTACTAAAACTCTGAGATTGTTTGTTTGTTTGTTTGCTTGTCTGTAATTAAATAGAGCAAAAATGGCGTACAATAGCGCCATATTTGTAATGAAATGAGAATAGAAACAGAATAAAACAAGTTTCGTTAAAATCGGGCTACGGGTTACCGAGTTAGCGCCGTTTTTCGGGTCACTTTTATGAAAATTTCTAGCATGAGTAATTTTACATCACACTACCGTTCGCGCTCCTTACGAAACTTCTTCGTTCAAATCTTTTTCCCTGTCAATGTTCCCATCTTCATCAAAAGGCGTAAGATGACAAAAACAAGATCTTGAAAATTTTCTCAATAATGTGCCTTGGTTATGGTTGGTAATTCGAAGAAAAAATAAAGTGTTACTGTTTCTTATTTGTAGAAGGTTTAAAGAGGAAAGACCATAACATAATGAACTAATTCATCACAATACCTGAAAACTCTGACTTCACTTTTTTGAAAACTGAAATGGTCTTTCCTTTTACTCCCGATCAACAATCAAATATCTTTTCTTGAATTATGAATAACACGAATGGATTGAAATATTTAATTAAATTACCTCAAAATAAACCTTCATTTCGGTGCAATATTGAAATTAGCTTGAATTCTTCATAACCTCTCAATAGTGGGTGACCCAACGGGTCAGGCGTGGTTTAGTAATTAAACAAATGTATACCTGTTTATAAATTATTTCATTCTGCACCCGATGATGCTTTTACTGGCATGACCGCAATAAATGAAATATTTATGAAACGTATTAACTATCTTTAATTTCGTTAATTTTGGAAAACGAAGGAAGGAAATAGAAATAAATTTACCAATACCCCGGTATCTGTAGTCCACTTGTCTTAGCCTCAAGCGTTGTCATTTATTTACTTTCAGGCCGCTTATGAGCCAAAGTACAAAGAGAAGTTTTACAATTCTCTGTAGAATTTCTCTTGACATAGCAGAAACGAAATAAATAACCGTTGTGACGCTGTATCAGAGCGCTCTTTGATCGAGAGGATTTGACAGTAATGGTTAGAGGTCTCTTCCACCCTACTTGGAGAGAGAAGCTGTCATTACAAGTTCGAATTTAGAAGAGTTTAGGTTGTGCTTATGAAATTTTCTTTTTGGAATTTCCACTCACCTCAACCGTTTTATGAAAATAATGCAAATAATTTTACTTGAAGCGCACAGACACACACACAGATACAGACTCTATAAGTACTGCATACTTTTAATTAAATAGCAACAATGTGTTCGGATAAAGGAACTGATATTTTATTAAACGTAAAGAAAACAATTTAAGCCTTTTTTGTGCATTTGGTAGGTGTTAGGAAAAGGAATCTATTTAATAGCTCTTTGAAGTTCAAGATTTCAAAATACTGATTTCTATGTTTTGGGGTAGCTAGAGGACAGCGGTAAGTTACGGACTTATAACGCTAAAATCCGGGGTTCGACTCTCCTTAGTGAACAAAACGGATAGCCCAGGGTGGTTTTTGCTTTCAAACGTACAAATGCGCTAAAAAAAGAGGGAAACTTTTTATGTATTTATATCGAAAACTAAATATGTTTATCTCACATTGTAGGTTGAATCTAAAAACTGACTCTAGAAGTATTTTCACAAGAAGGGAACGCTTTATCGAAAATATGTTGTGATAAGTTATATTTGAATATTTTAATTTAGATGTTTGTTTGCTAAAGGGAGCGTGTCATTACGTAATGATGACGTCCTATATCTAGAAATTTCGTGAAAGTGGTTAGGGAGCTCTATTCGCAATCTGCGGGTTCGAGTCCCCGTCCCACCAAACATGCTCGCCCTTTCAGCCGTGGGAGCGTTATAATGTGACGGTCATTCCCACTATTCGTTGGTAAAAGAGTAGCCCAAGGTTTGGCGGTGGGTGATGCTGACTAACTGCCTTCCCTCTAGTCTTACACTGCTAAATTAGGGACGGCTAGCGCAGATAGCCCTCGTGTAGCTTTGCCTGAAATTCAAAACAAAACTAAAGCAGAGGACCTAGACAACGTAGGATAAAATTTGATGTTAAATAGTGAACAAAGAAATAAACAAACATCATGATATTTTAACAGGGCTTCCCTATAGGAGTTGTGTCATTATGAATATGTATATATAATAATATCCGATTGCTTTCAAGGTGATTTTTATGGAAAACAACTTCAATTTCCATTTTAATGTATATGGATAGTCTGGTGTTCAATATAAATAAATATATTTAACATATACATCGAACGAACTTCGATGCGTGGTGCAGCACTAAAAAACGGAAAAGATATTTAATGTACTTCACAATAAGTTGAAGTCAAAGAGAGGAAATAACCGTAGAGATCAATTCGTCAAGTGTGCTTCAAAATGCTGAAACCGTGCATTTCCTTATTGGAACCCGTGTTTCTCCTTTTATTGTACTTAGAACCGTACAGAATTCTACTGTATACTTCAACGAGCTCCTGACGCGACTCATCTCTACCACTCATGTTTTGTAGAGCTTCTTAGGGAAGAGAACTATAGCTGAGCCAAAAGTTGCTGGAATACATCTACATCGAAACTTTCTTCCAGGATACCAAAACACGAGCGTGACACGTTAACAGCAGAGAGTTTTGAATACAGGAGAGGAAAACACACACACACACACACCAAGTATACCCTTATATTTGAAAAGTTATATATAATTAGGTAGTCTGACTAAGATCCCAAAGTTTGCAATACGAAGATAACACTCGTTATTGTTCGCGAAGACAACGCAACAAAAGTAGTCAGAAGCAGAGTGAAATTAGTTGTCTGTTTTGTTTCTGTCTACTTGAAAGTCTATGCGTTTCACGTTGTGCTAACCACATTACTATCAGCATGCATAATTTTCATGAAAGTAAAGGGAACTTACTGTCTTTAGAAGTTTTAGTTTTATTAGAATCCACTTCATTTCGGTTTCATAAAAATTAGACCGTGTTTCTGTAACATATATATACAGTATTGGAAAATATCACAGAAATGGAGAACGAGAAGGTAAAAACGGGTAATACTAAGGGGGGTGTTAAGGGAGATGTTGCCACTTTATTGTGTACATCAGGGCGCAGCCACGTGCTGGAATGGTTGTGGATCATTTGTGTGTGTTTTCCATTGTTATTTCCATTGCTGTGTGTACTGGGCATGGCCTAGTGTTAGCGAGCCGGGCTACGGATTGGAAGGTTCAAGGCTCTTAGCTGTGGATATGTTATACCTATTACAGTCAGTCCCGTTATTCAGTAAAGAGTTTTCTTATAGGGGTGGGTGGTGATGGATGGTTGTCCTTTCTGTGGTCAACAGTTCAAAATTTATGATGACTATGTTTAAATCTTGATATCTCTGGCCTGATCGTTTATCCAATGTTTCATGGCCCGGCATGGCCAGGTGGTTAGGGCGCTCGACTCGCATTATGAGGGTCGCTGGTTCAAATCCCCGTCACACCAAACATGCTCGCCCTTTCAGCCGTGGGAGCGTTATAATGTGACGGTCAATCCCACTATTCGTTGATAAAAGAGTAGTCCAAGAGTTGGCGGTGGGGGGTGATGACTAGCTGCCTTCCCTCTAGTCTTACACTGCTAAATTAGGGACGGCTAGCGCACTTAGCCCTCGTGTAGCTTTGCGCGAAATAAAAAACAAAACAAAAAAACAAACAAATAGCACCACAGCATAAGTATGGAGTCAAACGAAGTTACTGTGATTCCATCTTTCTCGTGAAAACAGCCATTGTTGAAAGCTTGTGAGCTTTTGGCCAGTAAACCTTCGTCAGCTTCAAATCCTTGTTTATTATATTGTTAATGGTGTCAAGAGAGAGATGCCCAACTTCATTGCAATACCTCGTTTTTAAGTCGAAGGGTTCTCTTTCGTAACCATAGCCTTCACTTTGCGGGTGAAAGAGTTGTTCTGGTTTGGTCTTGGGTGTATTTTGTAGCCCATAGCTCTCCTAAATGCTCTACTTTACCAGTTTTCCCAAGAACAAAATTGAAGGCTTTTCATTTTGAATTCTTGTAACGTTTTGTTCTGCGTCGTTTGAGAATCTCTCTTTATGAGCATCCACCTCAGAAAGGGCTGTGACGTATTCTTCTGGTCGTAAAGCTCACTCCTGGCGGTAGTTAACGTCAAATGATTGGCATGTCGCTGTGAACAAAATATTTATAGGTGCTAAACAGCTCACATTTGCGGCGGCTGCTCATTGCATCATCTTTATTTTGTACGAGTTCGCGTGCGTATATTTATGCGTGTATAGATTGAGGATATCATTAGCACCAGAAATTCCAACGGGATAGAAAATCAATAACCAATAAGACCATCTCATGCTATCATACACGACTCTAGTTCGCAAGGTTTATAGTCGCTAAACTGTCTATTATGTTATCTCGAATAAGGGTCAGTTCAGACTTAAGGCCTCCTTGTGTTTAGTTCGACTAGTGACTTGAGACGAGAAGTGAAATAGTCGAGTTCAAAATTTAAGCAAACACGAGAACATTCTGATACAGTCTAACCTTTTATTTTTTTTTAGAAAGAATAATTACCAAGCTAAAATAGCATCGAAACATATTAACAGCAGTAAAATAAAATAAAATAAAATAAAAATTCTTAAAATAAATGGATATGAAAAAATCACCTTGTACATAACTAAAAACAGCAGTGGAAAAAAAATACATTAAAACAAAGAATGAATCGCTTTTATTTGTGTGTTAGCGGTAAGTTTACATCGCTAAAATCTGGAGCTAGACTCCCGTGGTGGACAGAGCGCAGATAGTCCATCATGGAGCTTTGAGTTAAAACAAATATATCAAAATCATTTTCGTTTATGGATGAATAAATTACTCAAAACCTTAAAAAAACAATGTAATTTTACGAAACTCTTATAGACGAATACATTAAAATGTAAGATGTAACTCTATTGAGTATGGTGGAAGTTTACAGAACTTTAACAATCTTAAAAACGAGCACAAACAAGATCAAATTACACGAATTGTTTGTTTATTTAGAATTTCCCGCAAAGCTACACGAGGGCTATCTGCGCTAGACGTCCCTAATTTAGCATTGTAAGACTAGAGGGAAGGCAGCTAGTCATCACCACCAACTCTTGGGCTACTCTTTTACCAACGAATAGT
>NW_013667930.1:57730-59026 GCF_000517525.1 Limulus polyphemus
GTGTGTATTACGATCGTTGTTAAAGATTAAAGGTATTACCAATACAAGGAATATTGCTACGCATGCTACAATACCCACAACTGTATATGTATTATAAAAGGATATATCAACCAATCCGTACAAAAACATTACTGCTGTACCGTACATCAGACTATTCGTTGGTAAAAGAGTAGCCCAAGAGTTGGTGGTGATGACTAGCTTACAATGCTAAATTAGGGACGTCTAGCGCAGATAGCCCTCGTGTAGCTTTGCGGGAAATTCTAAATAAACAAACAATTCATGTAATTTGATCATGTTTGTGCTCGTTTTTAAGATTGTTCCACCATACTCAATAGAGTTACATCTTACATCTTTTAATACTGCCTACGTATATTACCCACTTACTGTCACAAGTAGCATAAGCACGAGAAGTCATAGAAATTTATGAAGATTTTATTACAGCTTGAATCAACATTTTGACAGATTACTGCATTTTAATGTATTCGTCTATAAGAGTTTCGTAGAATTACATTGTTTTTTTAAGGTTTTGAATAATTTATTCATCCATAAACGAAAATGATTTTGGGATGGACCGTCACATTATAACGCCCCCACGGCTGAAAGGGCGAGCATGTTTGGTGTGACGGGGATTCGAACCCGCAGATTACGAGTCGAGCGCCCTAACCACCTGGCCATGCCGGGCACCAAATTACATGAAAGTATTGGTAAATAATGTTTAAAGAAGGTTGTAATTTACGACTGAGAAGGGGTGGGGTGGCAGCATGTTAGCAGCGCTGTAAAAAACAAACATTCTGCTTAATTAAGTACTGAGACTAATTATAAAATGCCCCCTCGGTGAGTCAACGGCTGGTCTCCGGACTTACAATACTAAATTTCGGGATTCGATTCCCAGTGGTGGACAGGGCGCAGATAGCCCATTGTGTAGCTTTACACGAAGAAACAACAATTAATAGAAACATATAACATTTCAAAACTTCTCAAAAGTTTTCTCTAAGCCAATAAAAAGGAGTAATTTAACTGTGCAGGAAAAAGGATATAGCTGGAGAATTCTGATGAATAAGCTGGAGACCCATTTTCAATTAACAGCAACCGTCAGACAGACGCTTCAATAAGAAGTCTTAATTGTTGTAAAAAAAAAAAAAAGTCGCGAGCTTTCGAATAGCGCAAATCCGCCAAATGGTGTGGCTGTAAGTTTCAAGGAAAGACAGTACAAAGGAAACACAAAGGAAATAAAAGAAGATAAATCACCTTTCTAAGAATAATTGCAACCAAACGTTCAATGTCATTTGATGGGGG
>NW_013667930.1:59286-60940 GCF_000517525.1 Limulus polyphemus
GTTAGAAAAAAAAAGCATACAAACGAAATGTTGGTTTAATAAGGGGGGGGAGGGAGGCACACTTGAAATTAAGAAAAGTTCTTAATTTAATAAAATTGATTTTCGCTCTCCCCCAGTGGACAGCGGTATGTCTGCGGACTTACAACCCTAGAAACCGGGTTTCGATACCCAAGGTGGACAGAGCACAGATAGCCCAATGTGTAGCTTTGTGCTTAATTACAAACAAACAAACACTATTTTTACGTATAATATTATGCTTCTGATAAATATTTCGGACAATATAAATGTATTGACTTAACGAAATCTCTTCAGCTCTTTGTGCATTATTGACGCTTTTTCCATCCTCCATATTAAAGGGAAGGTAATAATTAATACTACAGTTTTATACAAAAAAAAGTGTTCACAAACAAACAAACTTTTTGTTTGTAAGTGCTTCGTTAGTAATGTTTCAAATCTTGCAACGGTAGCTGACGATACGGGGACAAACTCAGTACACGGCGTGTTTGCTTTTGCTTTTTTGTTAAACGCTGGGCTATCTGTAATGTGCCACTGCAGGGATCGAATAACTAATTTTAGCGATATAAGCTCTAAAGCTTACCCATGAGATTCCTCTAAACTTTAAATTAAATTGCCTAAAATTTCAAAGTCATTCCAGTAAATCCGAAAAAAAAAATTGTAGTACATTCTGTTTCCCTCTTTATGTAAGCCTTATAAATCTAAAAACCAGGTTTCGATACCCGTGGTGGGCACAACCCATGTAACCCATTATGTAGCTTTGTGCTTAACTACAAACAAAGAAACTTTATGCGTAGTGTGCTCTCCGTTTTGGCTCTTTGTGTATTGTATACTTTGTTTTTTCTCTATATGTAGTATGTTTTGTTTTACTCTACGTGTGTATTACGATCGTTGTTAAAGATTAAAGGTATTACCAATACAAGGAATATTGCTACGCATGCTACAATACCCACAACTGTATATGTATTATAAAAGGATATATCAACCAATCCGTACAAAAACATTATCAACCAACACTTTCAACCAGCTAAGACTTTAAGACAAGATGAAAAGCCCCCCAGTGGCACAGCGGTATGTCTGCGGACTTACAACGCTAGAATCCGGGTTTCGATACCCGTGGTGGGCAGAGCACAGATAGCCCATTGTGTAGCTTTGTGCTTAATTACAAACAAACAAACAAGATGAAATTCTAAATACTGACTCCCCTGTCGTGAACCAATGTTTAATACTTTATTAGTGTTAGATACTACGTCAAGTATTTAACAACTTATATTTTTTTAAAGTCATCATTGTTATTTCTTCGGATAATTAGTATTTGTTTTATACTTTCTCGCTTATCGGTTACCTATAGTAATATTATTATTGTTATTATAAACTCGCCAACAACTTCATAAGTAACACTCAAAGAAATAGGAGATTTTTTTTCTGTAAATACATAGTTGTTAAGTAATAATTAGTAATGGTTAGTCGTTTGATGAACTTTGCAAGATAAGTATATTTTTATTTTAGTACCTTCATTACGCTTCTCCAGTGCATCAGAAGATATATTTCTTTTGAATTAAAAAATAATAATAAATTACATAATACGTTCTCCCAGTTCAAGACTTGTTTCTAGAAATACTGAAGTTTGTTTGTTTGT
>NW_013667930.1:61910-64476 GCF_000517525.1 Limulus polyphemus
AGCTAGTCATCACCACCACTGCCAACTCTTGGGCAAAACTCTTTTACCAACGAATAGTGGGATTGACCGTCGACATTATAACGCCCCCACGGCTGAAAGGGCGAGCATGTTTGGTGGGATGGAGATTCGAACCCGCGACCCGCAGATAGGGAGTCGAGCTTCCTAACCACCTGGCCATGTCGAACCTAATACTATACGAAAAAAAAAAAAAAAACGTATAGAAACTATATAAGAATAAAAATAATATAAATAAATAAGTGACGAAATAAAAACGTATAATTTTTGATATTTTCGTAATGTTATATTCCAATAACTTGAAAGTTAAATTTCAAAACAGATGACTAACGTTCAAAAACTTAACAGTTTTCTTTCATTTTTTTCTATTGTCTGATTTATTCCTCCAGCTCATTGGTCAATTAGGCTTGTTACACGGATGCAGATTTTTCACAAATGAATTTTTTCATTTTCTGTTTATCTTTCAAGTTGAAAAATTGGACATAACTAATAATAATTTTAAATGAATATGTGAAAATATTCATTTCCTTGTGTATACTACATAAGCCTAATTGGCTTTACCTAATGAATTTAAAAAGATAAAACAAACGATGAAAAAAAGAAAAGAAAGAAGACAAATAAGTTCTTATAACTATAAAACTGTTTGGATTACGTGTATTAATATGTTTTAAGCTTATAACTATAAAACTGTTTGGATTACGTATATTAATGTGTTTTAAGCTTATAACTATAAAACTGTTTGGATTACGTATATTAATGTGTTTTAAGCTTATAACTATAAAACTGTTTGGATTACGTATATTAATGTGTTTTAAGCTTATAACTATAAAACTGTTTGGATTACGTGTATTAATGTGTTTTAAGCTTATAACTATAAAACTGTTTGGATTACGTGTATTAATATGTTTTAAGCTTATAACTATCAAAATTAATAATATCCTAATATGTCGTGTCTTTTATAAAATTATCTATATGTCGTGTCTATTTAATATGTCATGTCTATTACAACTGTTTATATATTGTGTGTGTTTCTACATCTACCTAATATATCGTGTCTATTTCAACATGTAGTGTCTGTTATAACAACTGTTTATATATTGTGTGTGTTTCTACATCTACCTAATATGTCGTGTCTATTTCAACATGTAGTGTCTGTTATAACAACTGTTTATATATTGTGTGTGTTTCAACATCTACCTAATATATCGTGTCTATTTCAACATGTAGTGTCTGTTATAACAACTGTTTATATGTTGTTTGTGCTATAACAATAACCAGCAAAGTTGGAACATCAACAATAAATCGTGTTGATAAAAAAAGGAGAAATTGATATGATATTTCAGACAGTGAAATAACCACTTTTATCAGATCATCTAACGTTTATAACATGTTAACATAATATAAGCTTGCATAAAAAACAAGGGTTTTTACTATTTATTCCTGGTAACTGAATGGCCATGGGACAATAAAAGACAAGGGTTTTCCCAGTGTGCATGTTGGACACAAACTGTACATATTTGTGCAATTGAAAATTCACATATATATAAGTAAGTTAAAGTGGATCAATATAAAAACTAACAAACAAACATACTTAAGATTATAAAATTCCATTCCAGAGTTCATAAATAAATGTATTTACTAGAATATTCTTCATTTTTAGGATCATTTGATACTAGGCCTGTATATACGAGGTGCAATAAGGCGTCTAGCATTAAAAAATGAGAAGTTAAGATGTAATTGTGTAGCTGAAAAAAATTCTGATAAAAGAGTTATTATTCTTTTACAACACTCGTCCTTTTCGAACCTTAAATGTTCCTAGAACCAGGGTGTAAAAGAATATCGAAAACAATATTTCGCTAACTTTTCTTGTCTACAATACCAAGAATACACACGTAATTTGGAATGCCTGTAAAAAAAAGAGTCTGGCACAACAAAGGCCAGTTTGATCCAATATATTTTGTAATATTAAGAATAAGAGAACAAATTGATCTTGACAATCATAACTACATTGCAAGAGTTTTACAATAGTTTTACTCCGGCACTGAAAAACATAGCTTGTGTGCAAAGATGAATTTCAAACCTGATCTGCCTTGTCTTCTTCTTGTACAGTTAATATTCGATATTTGAACATGAAATGACATAAATGCTGAGCACGTTGTTTCGATTGCATCGAACCGTTTAGTTTTGAAACAACAGTAATTTGAGATATCCATAATAATAACTTATGTTCCTTTACATGTTTGTTCAGAGATTTGGTTTTGGTTTGAATTTCGCCCAAAGCTACACGAGGGCTATCTGCGCTAGCCGTCCCCAATTCAGCAGTGTAAAACTAGAGGGAAGGAAGCTAGTTATCACCACCCACCGCCAGCTCTTGGGCTACTCTTTTACCAATGAATAGTGGGATTGACCGTCACATTATAAAGCCCCCACGGCTGAAAGGGCGAGCATGTTTGGTTGGATGGTGATTCGAACCCACGACCCTCATAATTGCGAGTCGAGCGCCCTAACTACCTGGCCATCCCGGGCCATTTAGCAGTGTAAAACTAGAAGG
>NW_013667930.1:64826-71381 GCF_000517525.1 Limulus polyphemus
ACTCTTGGGCTACTCTTCTACCAACGAATAGTGGGATTGACCGTCACATTATAACGCCCCCACGGCTGAAAGGGCGAGCATGTTTGGTGGGACTGAGGTTCGAACCCGCGATTGCGAGTCGAGCTCCCTAACCACCTGGTTATTGTTCAGAGAAGACAAGAATTTGTTTTCCACGGAAGTTCATTGCTGTAATTAAAAAACAAAAACAAGTATATAGTTCAATATTAAATAAATTTTCATTGAACCAAAAAAAATGTGTCGCTATGGCGAAAAGTATACTTGTTGTTGTTTGCGAAATTTCGCCCAAAACTACTCGAGGGCTATCTGTGTTAACCGTCCCTAATTTCGAAGTGATAGACTCGAGGAAAGAAAGTTATTTACTACCACCCACCGCCATCTCGTGGCTACTCTAAACGAATAGAGGGACTCGTATAATGCACCCATGGACCCAAAGTGCAGATCACGATTTTCTTCTCCTTTTTTTTTTACTTTTTGTGATGGAGGTAACGGGACTCGAACCACGTAACTTCGGATTCACATTGCGCCACGCTGGCCAAGGAAATATATTTATGTTAGTATTAATATATATTCGTAGAAACATAAAAAGTAACATTCAGAACATATTGGCTTACTTACACTGAGAAAAAAATTACTTGATGGGTGTTTGTAGAATTGGTTTTATTTTGGCGAAACAAGATTCATAAAGACGGAGATACAATTTGGTGTTAGGCCACCCAGGTTTTTTTGCATCATTAAAATGAAATACAAAAAAAAGTGTTACGACTTCATGGGTTTAGAGCATCTTTCCTGTATTCTTTGTTATTACAAAAACTTCTTGTCAAAAGTAACAATTTGGGGTTAGGCACCCTCGCACCCAGGTTTTTTTGGCATCATTAAAATGAAATACAAAAAAATGTCACAACTTCATGGGTTTCAGAGCAACTTTGCTGTATTCTTTAGTATTACAAAAACTTTTTGTCAAGAGTAACGTGAATGTCAGAAAAAAGGGATTTTTGTTGTTGTTCTTAAGCACAAAACTACACAATGGATTATCCGTGCTGTGCCACTCGCAGGTGTCGAAACCCGATTTTTAACACTATAAACTTTCATACTTACTGCTCAGCTTGTCCTCCGGTGGGACAGCGGTAATTCTGCGGTGTTAGAGCGCTAAAATCTGGGGTTCGATTCCCCGCGGTGTACATAGCAAGTAGCCCGATGTGGCTTTGCTAGAAAGAAAAAAACAAAAACAATCGCTGAGCCATAGGGAGGAGGGGGGGGGGGAAGGAAGAACTACTCGCAGTTACTGACCAAACTGGAGAAGATTGTATCACTCAACATGAGATATAGACTCATTTGTGATTAAGTCACGAAGTACAAGGAGTATTATTATAGTGGGGAATAACACTTAGAGAAACTCAAATATACTATTTAAAAATGAGACTTATGAAACCTATGAAAGTCACGTTCAAGAAAGAATCTGGTTGGTTTATAACCCATTCAAATGTAGTTCATCTAGCTCAGCAAACTCGTAATGAAATGTACTAGGAAATGTACAGTAAAGAACTTTCATAATTGAGGAACAAGTGAAAAACTTTAATTTTAACACAAATTAGAAAAAGTATCTTAACACAATGTGATCATTTTAGGCTTAATGTATAATATACAGATTCATAAGATCATCGATAATATGAACTGTTATTTCTATGATTTTTCCATGTCTTAGTTCATTAAAGTGGACAGTCATATGAAAGTGGAGAAGGACTTTTGATGGGGTCAAAAATTGATCCACTACAGAAACCAAAGCAAGAAAAATCTACCAGTAAAACTAAATCCCCACAGTGTATTGTCTGTATCAGCGTTTCTCCAACTTGTTCGATACCAGAGACCTCTATAAACTGTCGGGGTACAGTAAAAAGCCATCACAACTTACATTATCAGTTTTGGCGAAATCACGTGGTTTTGAGAAACACTGTTCTTGGCTGTATACATTCTATCTTTGGTTATGTGTAGGCTAATGTACATAACTGACAGTTACGTTTAACGTTTTGGTACAATACGTTGTTTTGCGTTTACATACACTTCGTAATTTTAACTTATATGTTTTCTTGTCATCGGGTAAGTTGTATGTTACAAAACTCGATCAACTGATTTATTTATTGAACTAAGAATTAAAACAATTAATTTGTTTTGAATTTCGCGCAAGGCTACTCGAAAGCTGTCTGCGCTAATCGTCCCTAATTTTGAAGTGATAGACTAGAGGTAAGGCAACTAGTCGACATCACTCACCGCCAACTCTTGGGTTACTCATTACCAACGAACAGTGGAACTGACCGTCACGTTATAATGTCCCACGGCTGAAAGAGCGAGCATGCTCGGGGGACGGTATTTGAACCTGTGACCCTCAGATTGCGAGTCGAGTGCCCCTTATCCACCGGGCCAGAATTAAAACAAACTTGGATACTCTTCTTAAGATTAAAACACATTGATCATTTATTTTCGTTCTCTTTTTAGTGACGTCTGCGAAATATTTAAGTCAATAAAGGACAAAATATTCCTTTTCATGAGGACAACTTGAGATTGTGCGTGGATGAATGAAGTGTAGTTTATGGGTTAAATTAAAGGTTAGTTGTTAATTAAAGGAAACCAAGAACAAGGACCTGCAGCAGTGAACGCTACATACAGTTATTGATTGCAGAGTCTCGTCCTTTTCGCACTTCTATAGGAAGTGAGAACATACACTCCAATATGAACTAGATGTAAGACCCCCCAATAGTTTACTAGTATGATACAGCAGAGTCTCGTACTTTTCACACTTCCATAGGATGTGAGAACATACACCTCCAATAGGAACTAGATGTAGGACCCCCCCCATAGTTTACTTGTATGATACAGCAGAGTCTCGTACTTTTCACACTTCCATAGGATGTGAGAACATACACCTTCAATAGGAGCTAGATGTAAGAACACCCCCCCCCCCCCAATAGTTTACTTGTATGATACACTAAAGAATTTGGAACTTGGTTACTAATTTACTAAATACTACCCCATTACATGAAACAGTTTCGATTTAGTAAATATGTCATTAATAGCGAGTTCTTGATTGTTTGTTATCAGATGACGACTTAACAAGTAACTTTTCCTCTGTGTGTGTATGTATGAAGAATACCTGAATAGCTAAACTTATAACCATGAGCCAGATTCGGTTACAAGTGTGAGTGAAAATTCAGAGTCAACATTCTCTGATGTATGGGAAATTCTGATTGATTTGTAGGCTTGGGAAAGAAAGAGATGGAAATCAAATGCTAGTTGGAGTTGGAGTTGGTTTGCGAGTGCTGTTCACCTAGTGATCGTGTTTAGTTGTGTTTTTTTATTCTCCTTTTTTCTGTAGATTAAAATGGTGGGAGGAAACGCGTCTAGGCGTTATTTAACAAGCTCAGATTAAGCCACTGTAGATTCTAGTAAAAAACAAAAATAGACTTACTTTTTTGCAAGATTTCCCATTTCCCATTTACCCAGAACGATTTAGACCATGAATTTGAGAAATTTGACCAGACAGAAGTTTTGAATTCCAAGCGCGTTTTTATTGGCTTATAAGAGTCTTAAGGTAAAACAGTTTAAGAATCATGCTTATTGACATTCGTTTATTGGTTTCCTCCGGACAGCCCCCTGGTGACAAAGAAAAATCATATTTATATAAGAAAAAAAAAAGGATAAGTAAGATTTATACAAAGATACAATAGCTTCATGTTTTTAAAGGCGTAAGGTTTAGTTAATTCATACTTTAAATGTTTGTGCAAGAGGATACTGATTCGAAATCATATAATAGCATCTTAGCGTGGATGAAAGACGATTTATTTCGAAACTACATTTCTCGGCTCATCATTGTGTGACCTTTGTTATTCAACGCACCGAACGAAGCTTCTCGCAACAACAGTCGCGGTATTGTTACGTCGATTGTCTTAACGAGAGAAAATATTCCAAACTTCTGTCTTTTTTTTCTATATTTAAACTTATTTCACATATTATTAGTTTTTAAATATTACTCTGTTTTAATGTGATCAAAAAAAGGAATATGAGGCAAATGGCCCCCCAGTGGCACAGCGGTATGTCTGCAGACTTAAAATGCCAGAATCCGGGTTTCGATACCCGTGGTGGACAGAGCACAGATGACCCATTGTGTAGCTTTATGCTTAATTACAAACAAACAAACAATGAGGCAAATCTAGTTAACGTGGAAAGTCCTGGACTTGAAAGTATAGAAAGGCTTCCTTCCGTAGCATTTTTTTTTCAAACAATAAAGTATAAACCTTTATCAATTTTCACCAAACACTGGAAATACAATCTCAAAAAAAGAATTGGAAAATTGAAGATCAGCACGTCCCGTAGATAAACTAGTGAGCGCCTCAGCAGAGCGCTTACCTCCGCCAAGCGGAGTTGATCATATTCAGCCCTCAGGAAATACGAAAATGTGTCTGTATGTCCGTCGTTATCATCGGACAATTTTTAGTAGGAGAATGAGGAATAATATTCTACATATGTCCACCAAGTTTCATGAAAATCTGATCACTTCTGACTGAGTTAAAGAGCATATCAATAAATAGGGATTTTTTTTTCGAATTTCTTGACCTTAATCTTCGACTTGACTTTCCAAAAACTAATTACTTCTAAGTTGGATAATAGTCTAAACGTACACCAACTTTCGTCCAAATTCATTCAGCCGTTTTCGAGAAATCTTGCTGACAAACACAGACAGTGGTGAAAACATAACCTCCGTCCATCTTTGTTGGCGGAGGTAATTATTTCGTTTGTGCTAGAACTGTACACATACTCATTGATGTTATCTTCCAATAAGAGCAAACTATGTATTTAGAGCGAAACTAAAAATCAACCTGGCAATCAGTATAGCTAATTGAATATACGTTTCTACTTATACAGATTAGAAATCATTGTTTTATCTGTGGAGTATCCTCACTGTTAACGATGTTTTCGGCCGTAATTCCAATAATGTCTCACGGGCTTCGGCCAGCTTAGGAAGCTTAGGTCATTCCTAAATACATATATTAAGCAAATATTGCAAAATCATTTTTATGATAAAATTAGAATAACAAACCAAAATAAAATGTTATAAATGAGTGATTATACAGAACATTAGTTTAAACGTTTTAAGTATACCTGTAAGGCTCGAAACTTTATACTGTACATATCTACGGTGGAAAAATAGTTACAGAGAAACATTGTATTTTATATAAACTTATAGGTTTTAAACCTACGTGAGTATGCCTTACATATTCATGCTACTAATGTAGACAATCAATTAAAGAGAAACGTTGTGTTTAAATAAACTTGTGGGTTTAGAAACCTTTTTTTTTATACTGTAGATATTACAAATGTAGGCGATTGATTAGACAGAAACGTTGTATTTAAAATGAACCTGTAGTTTTCGAAACTTTTTCACTTTATATATTAGTGTTACAAATGTAAACAAATCATTAAACAGAAACGTTGTATTAAAGACAAGTTTCAAAACTTGTCACTTTATATATTACTGTTACAAATGTAAACAAATGATTAAACAGAAACGTTGTATTAAAGATAAGTTTAAACTTTTTCACTTTATATATTACTGTTACAAATGTAAACAAATGATTAAACAGAAACGTTGTACTTAAAAGAAAAGAATCGCTGAATATTAAATAAATTTATTCAAACATAACTAGCATGTTAACACGCACACGATAACTTTGTTCCTAGCTCACTGTGTTATTTTTATGTTTAGATTATATTTCGTGACACGTGGATTACATTATGCACAAACAGGCGATCAGGGTACTATTTTTTATTCCATTTTATAAACACAGAAGTGACTCTACTAAATTAGCCTGAAATGAAGTATACATTCAAGAACTGAAGGAGATAAAGCTGGTCACGATTAAGGTAGTTTTGAAATGGCAGTGAGACGAAAACTTCTATTCCGCTAGTATACAAAACACAATCATTTGGCGTAGATAATGGAAAATATATACAGAACGAGCTAAAAGTCCCAGTTTTCCATAATGTTGTGAGTCAGGTGTGGAATACTTAAAATCTGCTGATATAGTGTTCTGGGGAATACTGGGGTCTATTTGTAATCTGACGTGATGTCATGACATATATATATACGTAAAATCAGAGGCATCCAAATGCTATTTCGGTTTTATAAATCACAGTGCATTAAAGCGAAATATTTCGATTTAAAAAAATATGCTAATTTATTAGAAACCTATAAGGAAATCAACGTTTTGGGTGTAATATCAATGTGCGCTTTTAAAAAAAAATCGACGTTTTTCGGGTGATATTTTTGTGGGCACTACAAATTTTGTATCGACACATTTTACCCCAAAATGATAGCTTCAGCGATTGCATTTGAACGACCTTGATTCGACCTTAACATATCGACATACAGGCAAGCGATGCGACTTGAAAAACGTAGTCGAATTTAATTTAAATATTCATACTGCCAATATTAGACTCACGCAATATTCATACTGCCAATATTAGACTCACGCAATATTCATA
>NW_013667930.1:72293-73213 GCF_000517525.1 Limulus polyphemus
AACAATATTGGCTTAAACAACGTTATCTCTGATTTTCAGTTTTTACAAAGCAAACAGTAAAATATGATTCGATTTTAGAGATAATCGTCTCAAATAACACCCCCCCCCCACACACACACACAATAAACACCCAATATGTGTTTGCCAGAGTCTCTTCGATATGTTTTCGGAAGACTGTATACAAAGACCTAAAAATTCATGAAATGGTAATAAGGCTAAAGAAGTATTTGAGTCAAGTACAACCTTACTTTTGTAGAATTACAACTTGCATTGGTCGTTTTTATTAAATATAAGTAACGAATAAGAATGTTATTAAGAAGCTCAGAGTATCTTAATGAGTCTTTCGAAGTTTGTTCAATATCTAACTAAGATTTTTTTTTCGCCTGCCTGATACTTAGAAAGCAGATCAAATTGAAATAATTAATTTGCTCTTTTTTTTTCTAATTAAATTAACAAACTATTCATTTAGACTTTGGTTTTTGTTTTTCGGCGAAACGATAGTAGCCAATCTGTTATTTGTCCACAAGGGGAATCGATCCATTCATTTTAGAGTTATAATTCCGTAAAATTACCGCTAGCACATTGGGGGTCTTCACGTGGATTTCTAATATACTGTATAATGATTTCATACTGGTGCTCGACAAGCAATAGAAAGTTTTTGTATTTAAGACAAACGGATCATTTCTCGCAACACTGCGTGTTTTTATATTTTTTTAACCTTTTTATTGTTTATGTAGGAAAACATTTGACTTAAGATAATTTACTTGAGTTACAACGGTACATTCATTTAAAAGGATCCTGTTGTATTTTCCAAATGTTTAGAAAAATCACATTTTAATGGCCCGGCATGGCCAGGTGGATAAGGCGCTCGACTCGCAATCTGAGGGAAGCGGGTTCGAATCCCCGTCCCACCAAACATG
>NW_013667930.1:74213-77063 GCF_000517525.1 Limulus polyphemus
ATTGTTCCGTCACGTTGTGACCATCTTATATATACCACACTACCACAAATCTTGTAGTCTCCCGATAATTCACGAAGGTTCGAGAAGGACGTGACCTCGCTGACGCAACAATATAATGCAAGTTCTATCAGTCCTAATGTTATTAATTCTCTACAAGAAAACTTTCCCCATACATTATATCAACGTAAAATTTGTCTTGTGCTTTTTAAAGGGAGTACGATTAAGTCAGGTAATATTTATAAACCTATGAAACAAATATAGACATAAGTTTTTGGCCGAGTTGATAAATGCAGTAACAATGACCTAGCTAAAAACTAGACTAGATGTAGAAATGAGAAATATGGTTGTCAGATGTTAAGTTACGTTCGCCAATTGTCAATTAAAGGCTTTTACATATACTTCTTTATAGTATAAATATATACTGTGTTGTTGTTGTTAGGCTTAGGATTCTTCTACAGGAGGTGTCTGTGACTTGTTGGCGATAAATTCAAAACTAAACAAATAGTACTCACTCCACTTGTTTTCAAAATAATGTTATAAATCTTAGTATTCGTTTATGACCACTTTGTATATGGCACTGTCTTAGATGTTGCTGTTGTAATTTGAGCGCAAATCTACACAATGGGTTATCTGCGCTCTGTCCTCGGCGGGGAATCGAGCCCGGGATCTTGACATTGTAAGTTTGTAAACTTACAGCGGGGGACATGTTTAGCTATATAATTTATTTGCTTGTTTGTTGTTAACCACTAATCTACACAATGGGTTATCTGTCTTCTGCTCACTGGGTATCCATACACGATTTTTAACGTTAAAGCCCAGAATTACGTTGTGTCATGGGGGGGGGGGCGAGCTACAGAAATATTTAAGATTAGCATAGTGGCGGGTTGCAATCGCGCTCAGTCTCAGTGTTCACTTTTTCGAGGAGGGGAAGACTTCTAACTTTTTAGATCGTTGTATCGGTGCATGATTTATTTTATGAGTGAATATTTTATGATTGTTCAGTTTTGTTCATAACAAGAGAGTTATAAGCAGTTATTTTAAACCAAATGTAATGTCAAGTTTAGTTATATAAATTAGTAAGAGTCGTACCTCGTGTTTTTAACTCATTGATCTATAGATTATAGAACGTCGCGTGAACTTTATTGATGTCGAGGATAGAGATTTATAGAAGGTGAGCAGACGATTAAGTGATAAGTATACAAATAGTGTGAGACGAGCGGGAACAGCAGACAGACAGAACAAATTGAGAAAGTAAACTCACAGGAAGTAGAAGTTCGGCCAAAAGAAAGTTCAGAAAACATAAAGTTAATCGTCGTAGGAGTGGAAGGCCTAACGGTTGATATGTTAAAGTAAGATTAACAGTTTTCTGATATTTTAGGAAAATATCTTGTCTCGTCAAAGGGTGTTCCAAAGTAATTGAATCCGCCTGTGTGGACTTTGACAAAAAGCAGATAATAATTAGAAGTAGGCCTAAATACGAAAAGGTAGACAGACAGACAAAGACAGAGCAGACGAGAAGTAAAGTTACGAGAATGAATTCGGCCAAAGAAAAGTTTAAAGCAAAGTTAATCGTCGTAGGAGTGGAAGGCCTAACGATTAATATAGGCCTAACGGTTGATATATTAGTTTATTTTTTCAAAGAGAGTTCTAAAGCAATTGAACTAGTCTTGGTGGATTTTGACAAATAGGCAGACGATTCTCGGAAATACAAAAAAAAGAAAAAGGAGCAGACGATTTTAGAAGTATAGGATACGACCGTGGTAATTCGACGATAAAGTAAGTGAGCTATACTCGGATAGTTTAGCGAAAGTAATAGAGAAAAAATTTTTCGGCTTGTCAACTGAAATTATAAAGCAATTGAATAGGCCTAATTGAACTTTTGGCAACAAGAAGATAAGTATATAGTGTTTATGATATGCCTATGATCTCTATAGTGTAAAGAATTTGTTGTTCATACGTTTAACTAGTTACAAATATATAAACAAGCAAACAAAGTTTACTGTATTTCCTTTTTTTAGGCACTTTTCTGAACTATTAAAAACTGAGAGACCAGGCTGGATTCAAACCCGTGCACATGCTTTATCCAACTAATATACCGCAAATCTCAATTTTTACATAATTATTAATTAAGGGTTTAGCAAAATGATATACAATTAAGCAATTAGTTTATCTGTGCTATACTCACAATGGGGCTCAAACCCTTCATTTTAACTTTTATAAGTCCTTACGCTTTCCATTGAACCGCCAGGAGATGCTACCGGTAACTACTATAAACATAAATTTTCAGTTGCTTTGTTTGGTTACTTTATTGTTACTGTCTTCTCCTTTATAAATTTCCCTTGCTTTGTTTGGTTACTTTATTGTTACTGTCTTCTCCTTTATAAATTTCCCTTGCTTTGTTTGGTTACTTTATTGTTACTGTCTTCTCCTTTATAAATTTCAATTGCTTTTACTTTATTGTTACTGTCTTCTCCGTTATAAAAAACCAAACAAAGCAAGGGAAATTTTGAAATACATTCTACGCATATTGAACCAATCGTAACCTGGTGTTGTTATTGTGCCCTGCCTGAGAATCCGTGGATTCAAGGTTCGCGTTCCGTTGGCACAAAATCTCGCTCTGCACTTTTGGTCCGCGGGTGCGTTTTAAGAATAACTGTCAATTTTCTCTTTTAATTCAGACAAGCGTAGCCTAGGAGGTGCGAGGGTGCCATTGGCTGGGTGTCCTCCCTCTAACGGCTAGCTTATCAACTCAAAACAAACACAACTACGCATATCCAATATTAAAATGTGTTTGTTTGTTTGTTTGTTTTTGAATTTCGCGCAAAGCTACACGAGGGCTATCTGCGCTAG
>NW_013667930.1:78063-87261 GCF_000517525.1 Limulus polyphemus
CCCCCCCCAGTGCCACAGCGGTATGTCTGCGGACTTACAACATTAGAATCAGGGTTTCGATACCCGTGGTGAGCAGAGCACAGATAGCCCATTGTGTAGCTTTGTGCTTAGTTACAAACAAACAAATCTTCGAGAAAAATTGCTCCAAGGTATGAAAAAAAGAAGAAAAAACGGGATTGTTAATAACGAACATAATGTATGTGTAAATGACAATCGATAACCATTAAAGATGTATTTTGTTAATAACGAACATAATGTATGTGTAAATGAAAATTGATAACCATTAAAGATGTATTTTGTTAATAACGAACATAATGTATGTGTAAATGAAAATTGATAACCATTAAAGATGTATTTTGTTAATAACGAACATAATGTATGTGTAAATGAAAATTGATAACCATTAATATTATATAGGGAAAAATTATAAATTATTTTTGGGTTAAGAACGATATAGTTTTTGAATATTAAAAAAGTAATCTATGAATATTATACACTTTAGAAATTGTTTGTTTGTTTTGTAATTTCGCGCAAAGCTACACGAGGGCTATCTGCGCTAGCCGTCCCTAATTTAGCAGTGTAAGACTAGAGAGAAGGCAGCTAGTCATCACCACCCACCGCCAACTCTTGGGCTACTCTTTTACCAACGAATAGTGGGATTGACCGTCACATTATAACGTCCCCACAGCTGAAAGGGCGAGCATGTTTGGTGGGATACGGATTCGAACCCGCGACCCTCAGATTGCGAGTCGAGGTTCCTTTCGATCCACGACAGTTTGTTTGCTTGTTTAACTTCGTCCCTAATTTTAAAGTATCAGACTAGATGGAAAGCAGCTAAATAACACCATCAATCGCCAACTCTTAGGCTACGCTTTATCAACGAAGAGTGGGATTGCCCGTCACATAATAACGCCCCCGAGACTGAAAGGGTGAGCATGCTCGAAGACGGGTTTCGATCCCGTGATCCGCTGCGAATTGAGTGCCAATAGCCCCGATAAACTAGAAAGAAAGCAAGCTACTCAACACCACCTTCCTCATTCCACCTTAATCCAATCTAGTTCTGGGGTCGGCCGCTGGGGTATTTTGTAATTAACCAAAAAGATTTACACTCGAGTGGCTGGCCCTGGCAGTAACCCTAAAGGACGATGTTCGAGGACGGAGATTCGAACCCCCGACCAGCAGATTGCGTGTCGAGCCCCCTAGAAGCTAGGCCATGCTAGTCAAAACCACCCACCGACAACTCTTGTGCTACTCTTTACCAACAAATAGTGGAACTTACCATCATATTATAACGTCCCATGAGCTAGAAGTTCAACATAATTAATCATGCATTGTATTATTACGGACTTGTTAATTACGACAACAATAGTTATCGTGGTACGAAAATGATTTAAACTACAGCACCTTCAAATAAGAGATCAGAGAAATTAGGTCCAGTTTAACGAGTGAGATGTCGGAAGGTGATTTGCGTCGCATTATCGTATCACTCATGATCAGACTTTAATGAAATTCCCGAGCCTTTAAGATAAAGAATCCATGTTAACTTCTACTAGGCAGTTGTGTGTGTGGAATAGGCTTTTGACTATAAAGTATACTAACATTATGTTTAAGCTAATTTAGACAGCCAGTTTCCTTGTCATTGAGTTTTTGCAATATACATATAAATGCATAATTAATACCCACCATTTATTGTTAATAAATACATCAGTTATGTATTTATTATTTATATTTTATTTATTATGTGTTAATTTTACTGATAAAGTAAGTTTTACAGTAAGTTTTCCGACAAGGAAATTCAATTTCATTATTTTGCTACATCATGTTACGCCCCCTAGTGGCTCAACGGTAAATATGTGGGCTTACAACGCTAAAAATTGAGTTTCGATACGCGTGGTGGCCACAGCATAGATAGCTTATTGTGTAGCTTTATGCGTAACTACAAACAAACGAAAGCTTATGATCATTTGTTGGTGTTAAAACAATACTTTTAAATGTGGAAAAGCGTCAGTAGAAGTGTTCATTAATATGTACTCTTAACCAACCGAGTCATGTTAACAGAAAGTAATTCCAGTCCCCATGAAGGAGATAAATCTAATTTGACGGAATTACTTAATTAACTCGGAGGCCTATATGTTAAGCGTTTGGATCGTGAAAGAATGATTTGTATATAAGGACAAAAGAAGATATAATAATAGATAAATACACGATACCGCGTAAAGTAACGTAAATTTGCACTAACAAAAGTTGGACAAAAAGATGACGTGTGAAAGTATCGAAACTTGGATCCACAGAAATTTTGTTGTTCTTCAGTAACAATGAACCTAAACTTTATTTTAACATCGATACAAGTCTCTGATGGCTCTTAAAGCTTCATTAATCATGTATATAATTTAATGGAAGTCATTGTCACGTGAGGAGAAGTGCTGAGTTTGCTGTCCAGTAGTTAAACGAGGACGTTAGAACGCCGAAACAGAAGTTAACTGATTGAAGTAAATATCAGAGTAAAAGATGTGACAGAAAGATTGGTTTGTTTTGAATTTTGCGCAAAGCTACCCGAGGACTATCTGCGCTAGCCGTCCCTAATTTAGCAGTGAAAGACTAGAGGGAAGGCAGCTAGTCATCACCACCTACCGCCAACTTTTGGGCTACTCTTTTACCAACGAATAGTGGGATTGACCGTCATATTATAATGCTCCCACGGCTGAAAGGGCGAGCATGTTTGATGGGACGATGATTCGAACCCGCGACCCTCAGATTGGCCATGGTAACAGAAAGAAGCGCAGTCAGAAAACACGTTGGGAGAGAGTACAAATCGGAAGGTCTAAGGTTCGAGCTCACGATTTGCATCGGAGCGTACTCCGCTCTTTTATCTTTTGCACTCAATTCCCAATATTCAGTTTAAAATAACCATGTAGGTGGTGTGTGCTGCCGACGGGTTACTCTCCCCCTGGTTTATGAATTCTGCTATGATACATAATAAGGTAAACAGCCTTATTAATCGCAAAACTTCAAAACATGTTATCAAATCTTTTTCGACAATACATATGCTAATCGGATATATCGCGAAAAGTCTTAAACTTATTTTTCCATGATAAACAGTTTTAGCATCATTATTCCAGCCACACATCTGGTAAATACTTAAAATTTCTTTCTTTCAAACAAATTAGAGAGAAACAAATCAAGAAATGGAAAACAAAAAATCAATTCAAAACGAAAAGGACCCAAAAGACTCCACAACTTCTAAGAGTGATTCTTTTCATCTCTAAACCAATGAAAAACAAACGTTTATAAGTTGAAAGAAGGTCAACCTAAAGGGTTTTAGATACGATTACTATTATTTTTGGGTAATCACACGAATGGATCTGTGATATCTAGTTTGTCATGAAGACCCTGTTACAGTGAAGGTTTAACATGGAAAACTTCCTACTTACTACGAGCCTGTGTCGATATCTCTCGCAGAAGCTTGTGAAAGTCTTTTTCTTCTGGTATTGTTTCATCAAAGGCCTCGTGGAAGGATTGTCGTCCTAAGGCAGTGAAGACAGCTCCTAAAGTGAAGAAACAGTTGGAATGGCCAAGTGACTGATCTCGGAAGTCGTGGAACAGCAAGGCAACCGTTGTCCAGTGAAACTTCCGCAACAGCTTCAGGAACAGTTGACCAATCTGGGAATAAGATCCGTTCATACGGGTCATGAGCCGATAATGAGGTGTTTTGGCATCAAAGTTGTTGTTCTGTCCTCCTACAGTCAACAATGGAATGTTCCATGCAGCTGAATACCGAGCCACTGGAGCCAAGACGTATGGGCAGAGGGGACCAAGAAAGACATCAGCCACACCAGAAACGTAATAGTCAAAAGCGATAAGAGGACCAGTAGTGGACGAGCATTGTGTGTCTTTGTATATGGTTTGAATTAGACGGCCCCCAAGATTCTCGTACAGACCTTTCTTCTTCAAGGTTTGGATCGCATACAAAACACCCGGGACTACTTTATGTAACGAATAAGGTAATGTGTCATTATTTGGAGCCAGCATTACAATATTCACAGTAGATGTAGTCTTGCGTCGTTGGAGAATGGTTTCTTGTCGTATTTCTGAGGCATTTCGGTTTGGAAGAATTGAGAGTTCTCGCTCGATACAACTTCTTGAAGAAACTTCTAATAAAATTAAGACAATGTAATATATGAGGTTAGACAGGAAGAAGGTAATAGAACACTTCATAGTTACGGAAGTTTCAATAACAGAATTCCATAGAAATTAATATTTCTCTCAAAATCTTTTCTCTTCTACGTATTTAATGTTGGTTTTCTTCTTCTGTAACTATAGGTAGAGAAACTTTTTCAATGCCTCGCCTCTTCTTTACAAAATCCAAATTTGGACAACTTCTAAGAAATATTTCAAGATATTTAAAACTTATGGTAATTTATTTTCACATATTTCGAATTCTGTATTGAAACTGATGCCTTTCCAGTCATGTGACAAATCTTTAACGATTTTTTTTTCGTTATAACAGTTATTTTCAAAGCTCGGGTTCACTTCTGGAGTTTCCACTTCGTAGCTCAGTGACTTGCACACACATTGTTACTTAATGTATTTCTAGTTCCTACATCTAACGAGAAAAGAAGGACCTCGAAGTGAATCTACTTTACCGATCTTATCACTACAAGTGCAAGAAGCTCGTGTGGTGTTTATCCTATGCAGCATTACATGAAACTACACGCGGAGAAGCTCGAAGTGTGCGTCATTCAATTCGTCACAAGCCACGCCTACATTTTTAGGAAATAAAGTGATTGATGTTGCTCGATTATGACGAGATAAAAATGTCGGAACATATCATATTGGCTCTTCAGTTATTTTTAACCTATTCACGTATTCTTCATGTTGTCTTTTAAACTCGATAGGATTAAATATATTAGAAATAATTTTTTAACGTCCTAAACCGTTAAAGGATATTAATTTGAAAAAAGATCAAAAGGCAGAAAACGTGATTTAGAACTGTTTTTGTTTTTCACTTGAACGATTGAAACTGTGTCTAATAAGTACACCTAGTTTGGCGCAGGTCACTTTATCATCAAAACCCTGTCTCTACAGTTTGATTAATTACGAATTGCATACACTCAAAGAGATTAAGTTGTTGTAGTTCTTTAAGGAAAAAGCTACACAATGGTATATCTGCACTCTGTCCACCGCAAGGATTTGAACTCCGGATTTTAGTGCTGTGAATTCAGAAACCTTCCGCGAACACACCGGAAGACTAAGTTATAGTGGGATTGTGTTGGACTCCAACAGAAATGTCAGATTTTAAGTAGTTACTTTTCTATTAACTGTACACCATTTTTTTTTGTACTTTTTGTTTTGTTTTTTTACATTTCGTTTCAGGCTAAAACTCTATGACTGGATATTTAGAACTCATTTAAAAATCCTTTATGTATGACTACTTATATTGAACTGTTTATTTGTTTATTTTAGTACAGATCCGCGGAATGGGGCTATCTGCATTGCGTCCACCGTAGAGATCAAATTCCGAATTTGCTTTATAATCCCTCAAACTTACCGAAGAGCCACCAGAGGGCTATCCACATTGCTGCTGAAGCTCAGAGATGATGATTAATGACTGAAGTTTTCTTTGTAGAGCTTTCCATATTGTATAGCCCCCAGTGGCACAGCTGTATGTCTGCGGACTTACAACGCTAGAATCCAGGTTTCGATACCAGTGGTGGGCAGAGCACAGATAGCCCATTGTGTAGCTTTGTGCTTAATTACAAACAACAACCATATTGTTCTGAATTTATTTGTAAAGTACAGGATGTCCCAGAAGTCTGGATCCATAGGGGAAAATATGAATTATATTCTTAAAGTTAAGTGGGTCGCGGGTTCGAATCCCTGTCACACCAAACATGCTCGCCCTTTCAGCCGTGGGGGCGTTATAATGTGACGGTCAATCCCACTATTCGTTGGTAAAAGAGTAGCCCAAGAGTTGGCGGTGGGTGGTGATGACTAGCTGCCATATGTATGTATGGTTTTTAATGGCATGCAGCTTGTATAATAAATAAATTAAGAATACATTGTGTATTTTTTCCCGATGAGTCCAGACTTCTGGGACACCCTGTACACGAGGCTTTCAAGAAATGGAACATATAAAGTTAAAACATGAAAGATTTCTTATGAAATAAATAACGACAGCTGAGTTACTGGAAAATGTGAATATAGAGTTGAATATTCTTAACGTTACTCTGTAGTGCACTAATGTGTACATAAAGTTTAAAAGGATTAACAAGTACGTACTTAAATGAACGCATGATTGATTCCTTTAACGATGCTAAGCCTATCTATATTGGTATTTTCACTTACACAGCGTTTTAAGTGCACGTAGGCTAAATGACCACGTCAAATCGTCCATAATATTGAACTACTGGTCAGAGAGAAGACAGCTAGTCAACAGTATCCACCGCTACAATGACTTCGTGTCCAGTTTTCAACAGGAGAACTATTATTTTTATAAAGCTCAGCGGCAAGCCTGAAATGCCTATAACGCTAAAAACAATGTTTCGATACTCGTGGTGGTCACAGCATAGATAACCCTTCGTGTAGCTTTGCGTTTAGCTACAAATAAACAAAATATAAAGTACCCGCACCTGAAAATGTGAATCATGTCCAGTGCATTGTGGCGCCTACCTTGGATCTTTTGAAATGACCGATACACAGAATATTGACAGTTCAAACCCAATGTTATTCTCATAGGTCTTTCATTTTGAAGAAGCAACAAGGGATTTAATTTGTATTCTGATGATCCTACCCCCCCTAAAAAAAGCATTTGCACACATTCAATTTGGATTAATAAAACTATAATATAAACTATCAAATAGTTCCTATTAATTAAACTTTTTATTCTGTTTATTTCATCCATTTGTTCAACAATATTTCTGACACTCAGGCCGATTTAATTCATCATCAATTCGAATACCAAAACACTTTGTTGTTGAATATATTTCAAGCATTATTCCATTCACAAATATTATTAGAGTTTTTATTTTCATTTTTTTTTAAGTATAGATTTAGTTGTTTAAAGATCTACAAACAAATCACTATCACTAAGCCGATGATTAAATCTGTCTAATAACTAATTAACCATTCAAATAAATACGTTAAGTTCTTATTACGAGCTAAAATTGTAGCATCAACTGCATATAAAATCTGCTTTGTATCAAATAATAAACCTAATATATCATTAACATATGATAAAAACAACATAACAGATCCCTTAGTAACACTTTTTGTATTTACTAATTCATCAGAATATTTGTTATTGATATTAGCTGTTGAAATCCAGTTTTTTAAATAACACTCTAGCCAACTATATATTTTACCCATTTTTAACAGTAACTTATGATTTACACAATCAAATGCTTTAGATAAATCGAACAACACTGCTATGAAAAATCCAAGTTTTTTAAAAAAAACTTATCTATAACAATTTTGGATAAAACTTGAATAGCTTATTCAGTAGATTTGCCCTTACAAATTCCGTACCAATACTCAGACAATAAATTAAATCTTATTAACAAAACCTAAAAGTCTGGCGTGAATTGACTTTTTTTAATGTTTTTGAAAATATACTCAATATGGATATTAGTACATAATTTCTAATTTGTCTTTTATTTCCCCTCCTAAATGCTCGTATTATATTTTATATTTTTCATATAACTCACTGACAGTATAATACAGTGATAATAGGTTTTCTTCATATTTTTAACATAGGCTGATAATTCATTTATAAAGTATGTTTAATTACCATATCATTTAGCTTTAAAAGTTAATTTATTTTTAATATAATTGTTTATCCAAGCTTTGTTTTTGTCAATTATAATATCTTTTTTTTTGTATTTAATATATCTTGCTACTATAGACAAAGAGCTATTGTAATAACTTCAGAAAATATTCATAAGCTTAATTTACGTCAAGTATACAACAAAAAGTATCCCTTAATTACAGACAATTTATTGTGTAATTTATTTATATTTATATAATTGGCTTTTCTATAAGTTATTCGTTTCCCTTCTCAGATATTAAAAAAATAAATTAAATAGAAATTAGGATAATTATCCATAACTCCTCCATTTTTAACCATTTTAAAATCAAATACGGCATAATCAACTACTGTTAAGCCTTTTTTCTGTTGTTATTGTTGGCAACTTATAACGGGTTATAATTTTACTTTGATTACAATAAACTGAATTATACAGATCACTTGCATGCTTTTCCTGATCTTCTAAAAGACTAATATTAAAATATTCTACTATAATAAATGATGTTTGTTTCTTATTTAGCATAATTAATGTATTTTCTAAACCTTCCATAAATATTTTAAACCGCATCTATGTGGTCTGTAGACACAGACTAAATTAAAATCGTAAATTCAGTTTCATCATTTAAAATCCATAAACTGTGATGCGTACCAAATAAAATATTGTCTTTAATTTAAGGTAGAAATGCCTGTACTTTTTCTATCTTGCTTATTTAAAAAACATGCAGAATAATCCTAACTCTTACACATTATATCACCACATGCGAGTCAAAAAGTAAAATAAAATTTTATATTCTGTAATTCTTGTAAAATTTTCATTCGTATTCGTTCTCAAACTTCTTGCATTCTTATAATATACTGGCAAACCAGTAAAAATTACCAATTTTATTTACAGTTTCATCAATTTCTATATAATTACCCGTATTATCAAACTCAAAATGGTTGAAACTACTTAGATTATTGACTATAACCAAAAATAAAATATTACATTACAACGTTTTGAGGTTATATTCATTTCTAAAATGGCCCGGCATGGCCAGGTGGATAAGGCGTTACCTCCTGATAATTATCGTAAACGTTTTTGTTCGTTGAGCCACACTAGTTTCAAATCTTATTTATTCCGTTACGAATTTGATGTTGAAACGTTTCCAAAAATAAAGACATTTAAAAGACATTCTTAAAACACTTTCGCGGGAAATTCTACGACTTGTAAACGTTTCATGAAATATTTAGTTGTAAATAAGATTAAAAAATTGACTCACATAAAAACCATTTTCTACATTTCTATATTATATGTGAACAGATTAAGCGTACATGTTTAACATGACAGCAAATGTACAACGTTTCGACAAGGTTTTGTCATCATCAGGTACAAGCCGTCTCCAGCCATTATTAGTCTC
>NW_013667930.1:87962-103067 GCF_000517525.1 Limulus polyphemus
AGTTAATAAAAGCTGTAGCCAAGATTGCTATACTTTGTCAACTCATTTATTTATCAGCCACACATTTCTCGCTAACTTCTTTCGCCGCCATATTAAAGTTATCCCAAAATTAAGTAGCACAAGAGCGGTTTAAAAGATACTTTTGATGCTTCTCATCTAGAGCAATAATGTTTCAGTACATCAACTGAACCTATTTTGGTTGCTTAAAACAACGACTTTTCAGCCACTTTTGCACGTTCATCAGGCCATGATCGGGTGTAAGAGCACAAGAGTCAGCAGTGAAAAAATAAACCAATCATGCGCGAAATATACAACAATTAATTTATGGTATAAACGCCGCAAGCTGGCGAAATATTGGAAATCAATAGGTCTAACATTCGTGATAAAAAATCACATGAACTGCAGATGTTTTCCTCCACATTCCTTTTAGGCAATCCATTTCAGCTTACTAATCAAAGGTGTGTGTAAAGATACCGTTTTAGTTCTATTTTTTATCTCCCACAAATCACTGCCGAAGAGGCCTTTCTTTCAATATCAGAATTTTCATTTGAGCTGGTTGATGAGAGACTCAAGTTTTTTTGTTTTTTTTCGTTATTTCGTTCCAACCAAAGGCTGGCGTGCAATCAGAAGTTTGCGCCCTTCTTCAGCCTTGAGAGAAGTTAGATTATGGACAGCTGCATATATATATTGGCTGGGTAGGAGAAACAAATGATGATGAAGGACTTACTCGCGAAATAAGAAAAGAAGAAGAGTGTGGGAGTGAAGAGAGAATGGAGTAATGAGAGTCTAGTGTTGGAAGTAATCACTCAATAAGTATAAATGGGTAAATTTGCCATGGAGGCAGAATTATGGTCAGTATCCTCCTCCGGAAGAGACATGAAGTACAAGTTGTAAATGATGTTCAGCGGGATGTATGACCTTTCTCGTGGGTTGAATAGTATCACGTAGTAGGTTCTAAAAGATTTCTTGAACCTTTCTAGTGGGATGAATAGTATCACGTAGTAGGTTCTAAAAGATTTCTTGAACCTTTCTAGTGGGATGAATAGTATCACGTAGTAGGTTCTAAAAGATTTCTTGACGGTGAAACATATATGTAGTGGGATTTTGAGTGTGTAGAGAATGTAAATCTAGGAAAATATGTAAGACACTCCAAAACTCATAGTTGATAATAGTAAAACAGGATATAAGACAGGATGAAGAGAAGCAATGGAGAATTCAAACCCCAAAATGTTCCTGTCAAACACCAGAGGAATTGAAGACATCGAGTGACTTTCTGTTCGAGAATTGACATTTGGGCTTTCCACACGAGGTGATTATCAAAAATGACACCGATGTATTTATCCATATCAGATACCCGGATGAACAATTTATCAATAGTAACATTAGATAGGAAGGAGAGAAAAACTAGTATCTCGTTATCCAGCCCAAGTAACAACTTCTGGCATTGAACGAAAGACCTATTGGACAGTGCCTTGTGAGAAACAAAAGATACGTCTGATATTTATCTTTACGCATTTCTGATTTGGAGTCCGAAATGGAGTTTGTTTGTTAGTTAAGCACACAGCTACACAATGGGCTATCTGTGCTCTGCCCACCATGGGTAATGAAACCCGGTTTCTAGCGTTGTAAGTCCGTAGACATACCCCTGTGCCACTGGGGGGGGAGGCGTCCAAAATGAAATGATTATTTAAAAAAAAATGTTATCCCTAAAGGTTAGGCCTATTGATTTCCAATGATTAACTCACAAACTCTTTTATCGAGTTAACTCTATGAAGTAAAATAACGGCTTAACTCATATAGTCTACTTTAGAATTCGCCATCCATTTTTAATTGCGCAACATTCGGCAGAAACTGCAAGTCACATAACAACATTAATAGCTATACAGCAAGAAACGTTTTTTTTTTATGTAAAATACGATAAGTCACGTTATCATATCATCTATAAAAGATTCCGAATGAGAAAAAAAAACAACAAAAAAACATTAAGCTTAATGTTTGAAGTTTTATGGCACGTCATAATTTATTCAAACACTAATTTGAAAATTCTGAAATATGTATATACATATAGCAAAGACAGTTAGCAGTTCGTTACCAGAAGTTTTGTAGTGTTTAAACGTAAATTTTGAAAAGAACATACGCCACTGTTGTTGAAATAAATTAGCAAGCTACTTTTTCAAATTTCTTTCTTAAAATCTATATTGGCATTTTTCAAAGTAATTAGTGTGACAAGTCCACAGGAATCTATTACTTAAATGTGAAAGATTAAATCAATTGTATTATGGATGACCAGTTTTCAGTAAGAGTTTTCTGGAACCTACTATTATCTAAAACCCAGAATGTTTTCCTTAAAATAATATTGTTTAGAAACCCACTCAACTTTTCTTGATCGAATAATGGCTAGAAATCCAACTCCATTTCTTAAGCTGATATTGCTAGGAAAGATAAATGAATTTGAGATACCAAGGCCTCCATAAGAAAGACCTGCAGTAAGTAGTACCCCAGCCGTGGTAAGCAAGTGTAGTGTCTTGTAACAGGTGAAAATCCACGAACACAAAGGTCAATGGCAAAAGCCACCAACTTATCCCAGGCAACAGTACGCAACATAATCAAGAAAATGTTTCGTTTGGAATAGCGAAACAAGAGAGTATTCATGCTATTCCATACGAAAATACACCGGTCATGTCGCCAGACGCAGTACCCCTAGGTTTCGATTTGACTGTTGAAACGAGGGCTGGTAAACACTCGTCCTCGTACAGTAAAATGGATTATGGAAAGCATGCACGAATGATTGGTGTGTTTTGGGCATAGCATGCTTATGACGAAGCTTTTTTGCAATGGAAAATATTCAAGATTTCAAACACCTTACGGCAATAACTTTCCAACAGATACGACTCAATCATTTCAAACAAGAACTGTTGGCACATCACCAGCACCGATAAAAGGTTACTATACTACTTAGATATGTGTAGATAGGACTAAAGAAAAAGTTAAACCTGAAAACTAACACCAGGATGTACGAAATACGTCTTGAGAACATATACCAGAAGAAAGGTCAGGGTTCCATGTTGATATATACAAGTTCTATTTAAGACATGACTTCTTAGAACTCCATAAAAACAATGAATATCTTATATTTATATAAGAATAAAAAAAAACAACATGATATTTTGAGTTTTGTAAAAGCTCATGTTTTCTCTTTCGCTTTATATTGTTTCTTTGATTTCAATAAAATTGCCCAAAACTAATCCTCGGACTCAGAAAGCATTTTCAGTGACGAGTGAGAATTGTTCAGTCGAGAGTAAAGCAGATGGTGTTGTTCAAATTAGTTTAAAATTTTAATAGGCCTAACAAATAATAAAATTTACATTAAGGACTGACATAACTATTAAATAATCTGTTTTGCATAAATATCATGAATTTTGCGTAATTCTTCAATACTAAAAAAAAAAAAAAAAAAGATATCGATTCTGTGTGATGAGTTCATTATTCACAACTGGTCGATTCTGCAGCTCGTAGAATAGAATCTGCGTAACGGGAACTGCACGTGGAATAACACGTGGAATTAAGTGTAAGACAACGTGACAGTTTGTTTATTGTTGAAAACAAAATTACACAATGGTTTATCTGTGTTCTGCCCACCGCTGATATCTAAATCCGATTTTTAGCATTATAAGCCCTCACGTTTACTGCTGAATCACCAGGAGGGTAAAGATAATGCGAAACGATACTTACTGTTCATGCTTTAATTTCAACGTGTTATGCAGAATCAGGTCCCGTTTGTAACTAATTGTGCAAAGTGTATCCGCTATGAGTATTCGTCGGTCCTATTTTAACCTGGTATGCAGAATGGACCTGTCAATGTTATGTAGAATCAGGTCCCGTTTGTAACTAATTGTGCAAAGTGTATCCGCTATGAGTATTCGTCGGTCCTATTTTAACCTGGTATGCAGAATGGACCTGTCAATGTTATGTAGAATCAGGTCCCGTTTGTAACTAATTGTGCAAAGTGTATCCGCTATGAGTATTCGTCGGTCCTATTTTAACCTGGTATGCAGAATGGACCTGTCAATGTTATGTAGAATCGTTAAGTTATGTCAAATCTTCCCATATTTTAACTACTTGCTTCTTTGTTTCTTTGTAATTAAGCACAAAGTACACGATGGGCTATCTGTGCTCTGCCCACCACGGGTATCGAAACCCGGATTTTAGCGTTGTAAGTCCGCAGACATACCGCTGTGCCACTGGTTAATTGATTATTTAACCATATTCATAATAAAATCATTAGTACAATGAAGAGAGATTGGAAACAACGTTTTGGAAACGTGATAAACGAACATTGTGAGGTTCAAGTAACACTATGTGACTGAATAAATACCAACATTATTGTTTTAATTCAATTGTTACTTCCGATATAATATTGTTGAGATTATTGTCATTTCCGCTGTGACATTGACAGACATTGACAGACATACCGCTGTGCCACTGGGGGGGGGGGCATGTTATGTAGAATCGTCAAGTTATGTAAAATATTTTGTTTTAGTAGCGATGTTATTCAAAACTCGAAGGGATTGCTAAAATTATTCGACATATTGGAAATCGTTCAACCCTTGTGAATAAATTACACAGCATATTATTATTAATAACAAACATTGTGGTAATGTTTATAACAGTTGACTTACTTGCCATTAGTTGCCCGGCATGGCCAGGTGGTTAGGGAGCTTGACTCCCAATCTGCGGGTCGTGGGTTCGAATCCCCGTCCCACCAAACAGGCTCGAACTTTCAGCCGTGGGGGCGTTATAATGTGAGGGTCAGTCCCACTATTCGTTGGTAAAAGAGTAGCCCAAGAGTTGGCGGTGGGTGGTGATAACCGGCTGCCTTCCCCCTATTCTTACACTGCTAAATTAAGGACGGCTAGAGCAGATAGCCCTCGTGTAGCTTTGCGCGAAATTCAAAACAAACAAACAAACAAAAGCTATTCCTCAAACGGAAAGTGAAAGAAATTTAAAATTTTATTTATAATTTTGTGCCCAAGAATCGCAGAAAAATTAGGTAAAGACTATCCAACACCAAGATTTTTCACAGGAGGATATCCCCAGGGGGATTTCTTCTCTTTTACATCATATATATATATATCAATAACAACTAATGAAAAATTCAAGTAGAAATCAGTGGAACGTCGTGTTCTTTCTTTATTTATAAAAATATTGAAAATTCTATGCTATTTACCGAATTCTAGCATAAGCAAGTCCCACAATCCAGTACTGTATACGATGAAAAATTTGAAACAAAGTAACAGTTTTTATATCCTCTATAAAAAAAAACATAATTCACTTATAAACGCCCTCTTCAGGTGGTTAGATTGAGTTCCACACAATCTGGATCATATGAAAAAATATCCGTTTTGTGACACAGAGTGCTCCCCCTTTTCCTAGTGTCGCCATATTGACGTCACATAATACATCCCTTATCTTCTTAGTGTGTGAATATGTTTCTATGTGCTTCTTCCGTAAGAGTTCTATTTGTACATAAAAATTAAACTTATGTAATGATGAAAAATTATTCCTAGAAGGCTTCTTGCTAAGTGGTAAAATGGATTGACATTGAAAAGTTTGGACTACAAAAACCTATATGTATTTCAGAATCTGTTATAACTAGTTCTCCATTCGTTGCAGACACACCCGTCTTTAGTTAGTCACCTGGGGGATATAATGGGGGTATTTCCTCAATGATTTAGCCAAATTTAAACTTTTTTTTTTAGATAATGAAATAGAAATTGATTACAATAAAAGTTGTGATATTGACATCTATTAGTTCTTTCAAAACGTTTATAGTAAACACTTTTTAAAAGTCCATATTTGTAGTTTTATAGTTTTTTTTTGTCACGTCTAATTGGCCAACGTTTTAGTGGGGGGTAGTTGGTTGTTATACGCTGTGTCCACAGCTGGATATCGAATCCTGGATTTTAACAGCTTATCCCTGTCCTACCGGGATGGGGGGGGGGGGACAATAACGTCTTAGAAGAGTGTCCAAGTATAGTAAATGGTGCTCTCTCAGACTGTCCTTTGTGATATTATAGTATTCAGTTTTGAATGGCATAAAGAGATCTGTTTATTGTCTCTTGGTGTTCGTTTAATTATTTGTTATTACCGTGCTTGGTTTTCCAATGCTTTATTAAACTCAACTGACAAAGTTTATATTTCATTCTGATATATTTTTATATTCGTCTAAAGTTCTTAGTTTGTATAACTTAATCCAAACAAGCAAGTAAGCCTTACTACTTCACAAAATATAATAAATTCTACCAAAATAATTTTCCTACGTTATAAAGTTGTAACACACTACATCAAATTATCTTGTTTTCCACTGTCAGTAGGTGTGTGAAAACGGCTCGGCTTAGCCAGGTGGTTAGGGCGCTTGACTCGCAATCCGAGGATCACGGGTTCGAATCCCCCATCCCACCAAACATGCTCCTCCTTTCAGCCGTGAGGCGTTATAATGTGACAATCGATTCCACTATTCGTTGGTAAAAAGAGTAGCGCATGAGGAGGCGGTGGGTGGTAATGATTAGCTGCCTTTCCTATAGTCTTTCACTGCTAAATTAGGGACGGCTAGGGGAGATAACCCTCACGTAGCTTTGCGCGAGATTCAAACCAAACCTCCGTGAACAGTAGCGTATCCTGCGAAAGAACAAAATCACATGCGCTATCTATTTACAGTTCTTATCACGAAAAACAACCAGTTGTTCGTCTTCTCCAGTTACTTTGTCGTGTAAAAATGTTAATTTTCGAAAGTTGAATTTTTGGTTGCTATTTAGCGTGCACAAGTGCGCTTTTAAATATATTCCTAGTGATAAATTAATTATTGAAAGTCGCTTTTTATCACAGCACGTGATACAGAGTTGAAACATCCTTTACATTCTTTACTCCACTATAAATCTCTAATATAATTTGGCCTGTTATATGGACCCAGTCTTATCTTTTAATAATAGTAGTATTTTCATAGTCGTTTTACGTTACAAAGATACACCCACATCAGGGCATCGCGTCCTTTGGTAGAATTGTTTTATTTGTTTCTGTGTTTTGTAATTAAGCACAAAGCTACACAATGGGCTATCTGTGCTCTGCCCAACACGGGCATCTAAACCCGGATGTTTCTAGCGTTGTAAGTCCGCAGACTTACCGCTGTGCCACTGGGGGGCTCCTTTGGTAGAACTGTATTATTTGTTTCTGTGTTTTGTAATTAAGCACAAAGCTACACAATGGGCTATCTGTGCTCTGCCCAACACGGGCATCTAAACCCGGATTTCAGCGTTGTAAATCCGCAGACTTACCGCTGTGCCACTGGGGGGCTCCTTTGGTAGAAAGGAGAGCGGATCGACTTTGATTGCAATGAAATAATTTTGTCACTACATAAGTTAAACTATTTCCAGTAGACACGAATGTTTCGGAACGTGTTTATCTAACTGTACTGAGCACTAGCGGAGAATCAATGTCGTAAAGGTTTACACAAACATCACGATTCGACTTCTCGTATTTGCTAGGAATCTAACATAAATAATTAACAGTTCAACGTTTGTAAATTAAGGATTAAGCTCAGATAATGCCCTACATTAATATTGAATTTTCTGGGTTCTGTGCAATGTTAAACGTTTAGTGTTAACCCACTCGTAAAGAACTAGAGCATATACTTAACAGTCAAGGGTTTGTTAACATGGTTATATTAAAGGCTGAGCTCCAACAATTCTCTTCATTAACAGTCAAGAGCTTCTTAACATATTTAAATTAAGGACTGAGCTAAAATATTACTCTTTACTAACATTAAAGGGTTTGTTAACATGTTTAAATTAAGGACTGAACTTCAACAATGCTCTTCATTAACAGTCAAGGTTTTGTTAACATGATTAAATTAAGGGCTGAGCTTCAACAATATTCTTCATTAACAGTCAAGTTTTGTTAACATGTTTTAATTAAGGGATGGGCTCCAACAATACTTTTCATTAACAGTCAAGGGTTTGTTAACATGTTTAAATTTAGGACTGAGCTCCAACAATATTCTTCATTAACAGTCAAGGTTTTGTTAACATGTTTAAGTTAAGGACTGAGCTTCAACAATATTCTTCATTAACACTCAAGAGTTTGTTAACATGTTTGAATTAAGAACTAAGCTCCAATAGTGCTCAACAATAAGAATAAAGAGTTTATTAGCATGCTTAAATTTAACACGAAGCTTCCATAATGTCCTTGTTTTAAGTTTCCTAATAAAATCCACTTTTACGTGAGCTTCGTCCATCAACTGCATGATCTAATCCTCTGTCATGTGTTTCAATTTTGTTCTATCCATGGATTTCCTGATCCATAACGATCCTTGTGATGTCATCTCTCCACCGCATCCTTTGTCTTCATCCTGATCTTTTCCCCAGCTTTTCTTTGCCCCGGTATTGATCGTTATTTGTTAATCTTACCCCATGTTCTACCCATTTCCATTTGCTAGCACCACTAATAGGGATGATCACTGTTTATTTTCTGACTGTCATGTTTGATATTTTGTCTTTTAATCTAAGCCTTTTTCTGCATTTTCTTTTAATCGCTCTTTGTTTGATTCTTAATATGTTTGTCCCCACCCAGTGGCACAGCGGTAAGTCTGCGGACCTACAACGCTAGAAACAGGGTTTCTATACTCATGGTGGGCAGAACACAGATAGCCCATTGTGTAGCTTTGTGCTTAAGTACAAGCAAACAAACAAATTGAATATGTTTCGTGGTGGAACCACGCCTGACATCTGTGTATCATTGTTGACATAATGCACTGGTCAAATACTTTCCTTTTAAGTGATATGGATAGTCTTTTATCAGTAGATATTTCTCTGTATCTTCCAAAAATAAAAGCTTTTATTCTTGTAAGTACTGCCTCTTTGATCGTATCTCTCATATTAATTGTTGGTCCAAACATTTGTCATTCGGTATATTCTTTCTCTATCGTTATAAAACTATACTTTGGTATTTTCAGTTAGTATAATTTGAGAATTTTGGTTAAAAACACTTCTGTTTTCATTGCGAACTATTTTGTTTAAGCTCCGAACTGCATAAATCAGTCAATATCCTTCGGATTCAAGTATTGAGTCTTTAACGTTTAATGTGTTTCTTTAAGACATGCCGAACCAAACTTTCGCTTACGTAGAGCATCTCTGATTGAATAACTCTTTCCCCTGGGATCTCAGGAATCGTTTCATATATATTTAACGAACAAAATAACGTGTTTGTTCAAGTAAATGTTTTATGTTCTAGATGTATTAAAGTGATGCCAAATACTTATCTTGTAACAGAAGCCTAACCAATTTATATTACCAATCAAGACCAATGCAATTTTTATTCACCCAATCTGGTCAGTTACCGTGAATTTAGTCTTCCCCACCCCCCTTCCCTAAGTGGCTCAACCGTAAATCTGAGGGCTCACGCCACTAAAAACCAGGTTTCGATACCTTTGGTGGGCACAGCATAGATTGTCCGTTGTGTAGCTTTGTACTTAACAATGAACTAAACAAACAAAAACCGTGTGTTTAAGTTTTATAGAAATTGAAATAACTCACAAATATAATATATAATCTACATTCTGCTGACTTCCGTATCCTTCTTTTCGGGTTTAATAAATAACATAATTAAAACGGAAGTTCCAATATATCCTCATTCGTATCCTTCTTTTCGGGTTTAATAAATAACATGATTAAAACGGAAGTTCAAATATATCCTCATCTTTAATACAAACAGAAGTGAATTTACTATTTAATCATTTTTGCTTAATAGTTTGTTGAACATGTTCACAAACTAGCCATTTTTTATGAAGTGGAGTTTTGGAGGTTTTTTTTTTTGTATCCAAAGAGTTCTGTATGTATACGCCACGTGAGCTGGTAAGTTAGCTCTGCTTCCATTAGAGTTTAACTAGTTAAACGACATCTTAGTGGCACAACAGTATACCTATGGACTTACAACGCTAGAAACCGATGTGTGTGTGGGTGGGGGGGGGGGGCGACGGCATCGCCAGGTGGTTAGTGCGCTTGACTTGCAATCTGAGGGTCGCGGGTTCGAATCCCCGTCCCACCAAACATGTTCGCCCTTTCAGTCGTGGGTACGTTATAATGTGACGATCAATCCCACTATTCGTTGGTAAAGGAGTAGCCCAAAAGTTGGCGGTGGGCGGTGATGACTAGTTGCCTTCCCTCTAGTCTTTCACTGTTAAATTAGGGACGGCTAGCGCAGATAACCCTTGTGTAGCTTTGCGCGAAATCTAGAAACAACAAGAAACCGGGTTTCGATACCCGTGGTGGGCAGAGCTTAACTTCAAAACAAACAAACATACATGACTTTAAGGCTGCTATTTTAGTTGCTCATTAATTGGTTTTATACGTTTTATGCAAGTACAAATGAAACTAGAAAGTCGTTTTGAGCATATACATATATAACGTTTGACATTTAACTATAGCAAGTTTAATATATCTTGTGGACAATCCACTCCCCCCAGTGAGACGAAGTTTTCCCAACTTGTACTGAGTGAGATTCAATCTGTTGTTTGTCCAGCTTCTGATGTCATCTCAAAACGAAGAATTTAACATAAGCCTGCTTTTCTGTTGTCAACAAGAAGTTCAAAAGAATCACAAGCTCGATGTATAATTTGTGTTTACTCCCCAGGGTCTACAATCGGGCCGAATGCTCATTTGCCTCTCTATTCATTGAACTAAATCCTTGTATTCCGTTGCTATAACAACGATCATTCCTCTTGACTTAAAATTTGCGTAATCAACTTGCACGTACTGTTTACACTACCAGGTGTACCTTGGGTCGAAGCTAAGTGATGTTTCTTATACTCAGAAATATATTATATTTATTGTTTATATGATCGATTAAAAAAAAAAAACCTAAAAAACTGAGGGTAGGTAATCACAGTGGCTCATGAAGCCTCTAGATTTGTTTTAGAAAAAATAGTGGGGGCGGTTTCCATTTTATTGTCCGACAGAAAGAAGTCAACAATCAAGTGAGCAACGGTTCACGATTCATGTACTCTCGGACTGATAGTCTGACACTAGAAACCAATAGACCACGACTGGCCAGTAGAAACTATGTAGATATGTATATGTACGTGTTTGTATAAAAAAATATTGATTTATGTAGTATTATATATTTTTTCCACAGTCTTATAGTTTTAAGATTTTTAATGGTGCTCCCTCTAGTGTCACAGATTTGTTTGTCAGCTTTGTGATTGCAAAATTCTATGGAGCGCCTGGCTTGAATAAATTAATATACCAAAACCTTAATACAGTTAAATTGATCTACATAATGGTAACAAATAAGTAATGTCACTGAATTAGCAGGTCCAACTTACCCCCCCACCACACACACAGTGGCTACGCGGTAAGACTACTCATTGGGTAGTTTTAAACTGTAAACTGAAAGCAAAAAAAAAATAACTGAAACGTTTTTTTTTTCGTTTTCCAGGAACGTTTGACTACCTGATATTTAATACAGCGAAATGTAAAAAAAGAAGTTTTTCATAAAAGAAAGAAAAAAAAAAGGGATCGCTGTAAATGTTCAGGAGCAAACGGGAGTGTGTATAATAACAACAACAGCGCTGATACTAATAGCACTGAGATGAATAGGTTGTACAGAATTTTAGATGTATGCTTGTGTATCTTGTGTTGCAATGACGTTGTGTGACGTCACAAAACACATGAAATACTTTTTCCAAAGTAAAAAATATATATTACTTGTGGGTGTGGCTTCATTTCTAGTAACAAAGGGATAGCCGTTCCTAACTTTGAACTGATAGGCTAGAAGGAAGGCAGCTAATCAACACACCCTCACTGCCAACTCTTGGACTACTTTTGTCAGAACAAATAGAGAGATCTTCAGTGATGTAAAAAATGCTTTTTTTTGTAACATTTTTTCATGCACATGTTCTTGAAAACTAATTGTTTTACAACTTAAGACCCTCTTTCCCTCCCAGTAAAACATCAATGAACTTTTTACAATTTTTCTACGAAAAATACCCCCACAGTCCAAGAATAAAAGACCCTCTTACTGTATATATATATAAATGAGTTTCCAGTGACTCATGTCAATATATATATTTGTGGCAGTGGTATAAAACCGAAAGATATGTTTGTAAAGGCTCCAGTTCATAGAGTGTAGTCGAAAAGATATTGAATCCTATTTAGACAGTCAAGTAACGAACTGAATTTGTTCTGACAGGAATACAATCTGTGTTCAATATTTTCAAACGTTATTTGTTTGTTTGTTGTTCAATTACATAATGATCTATCTGTGCTGTGCCCAGCGCGAGTATCAAAACCCAATTTGTAACGTTTTAATAAGCCTTCATACGCTGAACCAAAGGGAGGGGGGTATTTTCAAACGATCCTTCATTTCTTTAAATTATTACCAACACAAAATTGAATAACATAAGGCTAGCGGCAGTAACTAACTTAGAAACGATTGTTATTTTCACCGAAAATAAAAACAGGACTATATAAAAAAAATGAATGGAAGTCTAGTTTTTCAATTTAACTGAAATCATAATAGCTCTGCTTACAAGGTAGTTGGCGAGTGATGTCGCTGGTATTCTATATAACTTTGGACAGAACCTTTAAAAAAAGGCTGTGATTGAAAAAATCTTTATCAAATTCGGAAAGTTTCTGATGGTTTATGTTTTCTTTTGTTCATTCAGAAACGAAGGCTTCATTGCTATTGTACAGCAACGTACGTGTACTTGTGACAAATGTTATAACTTGATTGTGTATGGTTCAATCACTTTAATAGCGGACAGTTTCATTGCTTATATATATAGATATTTGTGGCAGTGGTATAAAACCGAAAGACGTGTTTGTAAAAGCTTCAGTTCATACAGTGTAGTCGAAAAGATATTGAATGGTATTTAAATCATTCAACTACAATGTGTGATGTTTGAATCATTCAAATAAAATGGCCGGTGTTTAAATCGTTCAAATAAATGGCTGGTGCTTAAGTCATTCAAATACAATGTGTAATGTTTGAATCATTCAAATAAAATGGCTGGTGTTTAAATCATCCAAATAAATGGATGGTGTTTAAGTCATTCAAATACAATGTGTGATGTTTGAATCATTCAAATAAATGGCTGGTGTTTGAATTATTCAAATAAATGGCTGGTGTTTAAATCATTCAAATAAATGGATGGTGTTTAAGTCATTCAAATAAAATGTGTGATGTTTGAACCATTCAAATAAATGGCTGGTGTTTGAATTATTCAAATAATATGGCTGGTGTTTAAATCATTCAAATAAAATTTGTAATGTTTAAATCATTCAAATAAAATGGCTGGTGTTTAAATTATTCCAATAATATGGCTGGTGTTTAAATCATCCAAATAAATGGATGGTGTTTAAGTCATTCAAATACAATGTGTGATGTTTGAATCATTCAAATAAATGGCTGGTGTTTAAATCATTTAAATAAATAGCTGGTGTTTAAATTATTCAAATAAAATGGCTGGTGTTTGAATTATTCAAATAAATGGCTGGTGTTTAAATCATTCAAATAAAATGGCTGGTGTTTAAATCATTCAAATACAATGTGTGATGTTTAAATCATTCAAATAAAATGGCTGGTGTTTAAATCATTCAAATACAATGTGTGATGTTTGAATCATTCAAATAAATGGCTGGTGTTTGAATTATTCAAATACAATGTGTGATGTTTGAATCATTCAAATAAATGGCTGGTGTTTGAATTATTCAAATAAATGGCTGGTGTTTAATCATTCAAATAAATGGCTGGTGTTTAAATTATTCAAATAAAATGGCTGGTGTTTAAACCATTCAAATAAATGGCTGGTGTTTGAATTATTCAAATAAATGGCTGGTGTTTAAATCATTCAAATAAATGGCTGGTGTTTAAATCGTTCAAATAAATGGCTGGTGTTTAAATCATTCAAATAAATGGCTGGTGTTTAAATTATTCAAATAAAATGGCTGGTGTTTAAATCATTCAAATAAAATGGCTGGTGTTTAAATCATTCAAATAAAATGGCTGGTGTTTACATCATTCAAATAAAATGGCTGATGTTCAAATCCAAGAAAAGAACAAAAGTTTACCTTGCTTCACTGTTTTCAACAGAATGTATGACTTCTTTCGAACTTTCTTTTATTTCCATCTCCAGACAGTTATTTAGCGATACAGAAAATTGAAATTAGGCCTCCCGACAACAAGAATCCGTCATTCTCTGTAGACTAATAAAACACAGAGTTCATTTCAATTCAGATTCACTTTCGTTATTTCTTGTTTGTTTTTGTTTTTTTTGGAAATTACATTATTGCCAAGTGAAGAGTCTAGAATTTCTTTAAAAATATCACTTGGTGATAACGAACTGTTTGAATATTTCAGGAAATTTAAAATGTATATCGTATCCTTCTCAAAGTTAACCACCTACTGAATTCACGAGTTGTGTTAAAAATAAAGAATCAATGGGAAAACATGAAAATGGATAGATACTTCTCAGAACACGAGTTCTCATACGTTTGAATGATAAATATATCATAGAGCTGCAGATGCGTTCCATGGTCAATCAATAAAAGGTTTTGTTATAGTTGACCAACAGAAAGTTTCGCGATGGTACTCAATATAAAGTTTTGTGGTAGTCAATGAGCACAAACTTTTATTTGTTGAATTTCGCTAAAGCTACATCTGTGCTAGTCGTCCCTAATTTTGATATAAGGGGCTAGAAGGAGGGCAGCTAGTCAACATCATTCACCACCAAATCTTGGGCCACTCTTCTCAGACCGAATAGTCGGGTTTGACCGTTACTCTTACAACACATCCGCAGCCCCAAAGTGTGGAGCATGTTTTGTTTTGTTGACGGAAAGTGAACTATAGAACCTTAGAACCACAGTCTGGCACGTTAACTATAGAACCTTAGAACCACAGTCTGGCACGTTAACTATAGAACCTTAGAATCACAGTCTGGCACGTTAACTATAGAACCTTAGAATCCACAGTCTGGCACGTTAACTATAGAACCTTAGAACCACAGTCTGGCACGTTAACTATAGAACCTTAGAACCACAGTCTGGCACGTTAACT
>NW_013667930.1:104005-109504 GCF_000517525.1 Limulus polyphemus
TATATATGTCTTTTATTTGATAGTGAAAAATGGAAAAACAAGTTAATTATTTATGAGATCCGTGGGGAAAAATAATAATAATAAAAGGGGGGTCTTTGGTGGTGAAAAGGTTGGGAACCGCTGATGTAGACTATAATAAAAATGTACTTTAGCAGAAATGAAGTTTACACTGCTACACCGTTAACGAAACAAAGATCAAATTTAAGTGTATTTGACCAAGCCGGTTATGTCGCTTTAACAGTCGAGTAGCGCGGGAAGTACAAGGTTCATATTGTAACTCTATATTGTGGATGACATAATCTTACGAGGAAAACAAGAGTAGATGACACCTCTGAGCAAACTTGGAAACGTTCGATGACCTTTGGAATGACGCGCTTGGCTTTTCAGAATGAATTAGGTATGATAAAAGTTTGTGTTCATCGGGTTTGTTTGTTCCACTGAGATTTATACGAATTAATTAGCTTTCCGACCTGTTGTTGTTCCGGCTTATATCTACAGGCCAAATCGTTGTTATCCTAGTAAATATTTATAAACCTTAAACAAGACAGTAGCATTTGACAAGTTTTATTATGTTTGTTTTGTTTGTAACCAAGCATAAAACTAAACAATGGGCTATCTGTACTGTGCCCACCACGAGTATCAAAACGCTTTTTTTTTTTAGCATTCTAAGCCTTTAATCTTACCGTAAGCCGTTAGGAGGCAGGGTTTTTAGGGATCGTCCATTTTATTATATTTAATTTTTACTCGTATAGAAAGTTCTTTTTAAACACGTAAGGTCGTTTAATTATGTCGAAGAACAATGACACAAACAAGGAACAGCATTTTTATCGTAGAAACATGTATCTGAAGTTTTCATTTATCTTAATTATTTCGAGGCTTAAGATCCAAAGTCAACTTGGAGTACTGATAAATTTCAAAACCGCTATAAATTCTTTAGGGTTTAATCTACTCCCACTAGGTGGCTCAGCGGTAAGTCTGAGAGACTAGAGGTTCATAGCAACGCTAAGAATCGGTTTCAGTACCTCAGATGGTCCATTCTGTAGCTTTGTGCTTAATAACAAATTAAAAAAAAAAACTAAAAATTCTTATTTTACTTACTCTCCCCCCCGAGGGGACAAAATCTTGAATCGTCCAGAAAATAATAAAATCGTTTTTTCAACTACACTCGAAATAATAAATAATTAGTTATTCTACTACGATTAAAATAATAAAAATTTGTCTCGCTAATAAGATCGAAGTAAAATAAAAACTTGTTTGCTCACTGAATGACCAAAATGGTTGATTATTTAGGATAGTAATCTTCTCACTAGAATATTCTGGACTATTCAATTTTGTAACAGCTTATGAACGTTTAAAGATAGTTTTATCACAGCATGTAACATGCCATTAATTTTTTTTTTATAGAACAAGGAATAAGAAATGTAAAAAAGGAATGGAATGAAAAATAAACATAAAGTACTTAAACTTCGAAATAATTAACAAACTTCGAAAACATGTTTTTATGATAAACGTGCTGTGTCGTGTTTGTATCATTGTTTTTCAAGATAATTAAATGTGCCTACGTTTATATAAAAAAAAAGTCATTTTTCCACACGAGTGTACTTTAAGAGTAAAAATAGAATATAGTGAAATAGAAGATTTTTATAAACTTTATCTGCATTACAAAACTTATCAATTGCTCTCTTTAATGACCTCTTAAAGTGTGTTTCCTAGCGCACTTGTAAAATACTAAAATCGTTAACACAACAAAAGTGTATTGAGCCCCATCGTGCATTCCCATATGACATGAGGTTTGAACCTCTCACATTTATTGAATAGTTTGTTTATAATTAAGCACAAAGCTACACCATGGGCTATCTGTGCTCTGCTCACAACGGGTATCGAAATCCGGTTTCTAGCGTTGTTAGTCCGCAGACATACCGCTGTACCATTGGGGGGGGGGGGGGTAATGAGCACAAAGTGCTGTCATTCCTTGATATATGGAAAGTGTTCAGTTTCATGAGCACAAAGTGCTGTCATTCCTTAATACTATGGAAAGTGTTCAGTTTAATGAGCACAAAGTGCTGTCATTCCTTGATATATGGAAAGTGTTCAGTTTCATGAGCACAAAGTGCTGTCATTCCTTAATAAAACTGAACACTTTCCATATATTAAGGAATGACAGCACTTTGTGCTCATGAAACTGAACACTTTCCATATATTAAGGAATGACAGCACTTTGTGCTCATGAAACTGAACACTTTCCATATATCAAGGAATGACAGCACTTTGTGCTCATGAAACTGAACACTTTCCATTTTATGTTTTTATTCTATAAACCAATGTTTTGATGTATTAGCAACAAAAAATTAGTTGATTAGCGAAATAAGGACAAAGATGAGAGGGTAAATTATGTTTCACTTATTTGAAGTAGAAATACCTTCGCGGGACTTACCTCGGGTGTGACTTGGTGGTTCACATGTCGGGACTGTGAATCCGTAAATTTACGTTTCGTGTTCCGTTGTTACAAAATCGTGCTCCGTGGATGCGCTATAAAAGTGTCGGTTTGTATGTAGTTAAGGGCAAAGCTACACAATAGGCTATCTGTGCTCTGCCCACCAAGGTTATTGAAACCCGATTTCTAGCGTTGTAAGTCCGCAGACATACCTCTGTGCTACTGGGGGGGGGGGAGAGAAAGGTGTCGGAAAAATCCCACTATCCGGTCGCACAAGAGTAGTCCAAGAGTCGGTGGTGGGTTCTGTTGGCTAGCTACCTTTTTCCAAATGTATCAGTTTCAAACTGGGACGGCTATACTCAGGTAGCTTTGCGGGAAAATTCTAAACAAACAAACAAGTAATCTAGATATTTCACGTTACTTTGATAATATAATTTACGAATGTAAATATACGTGCATGGAAAATGGCATTCTTTAATACCAAAAATACGTTAAGCATAAAAAGTTATATTTAGTGAGAAATCACGAACCCAGAGAAATAAATAAATAAAGCTCGAAGAAGGATAAACAATAACAATAAATATATATATTTCGTAATATGATTTTATTTCTGTTTTTCTTGCTACCAAGTCAAGTCTTATATGGCGCCAATTCCGAGTATCTGTTTTATCCTATGGTTTAAATCTATCGTGAAACACGATAGCGGTTCATAATAGGGATCGCACAGGAACGTGCTCAAAACTGTAATAGAACATTCGGGCAAAATCCACCCTTAAAGCATTCTTATCCTTGAAACACTCAAACCCTTCCTTTTCAATAGTTAAGATCACCCAAATAGTGATAATGAGCAAAATAAGTGATTTCACAAAATTCTAAGTCCTTCACATTCTGCCTTCACGGAAATCCACGTAGAGACAGCAAACTCGAGTAATGATGAACAATAGCGACTCTAGTAACGATATGCAAAAGTAAAATCGGGAATCTTTCACGTGGCAGCTTCTAATTGATGTTCTAAAAAAGGCAAGAGTCGTAGTTTCCATCTAACGCCGAATTTTTTATTTTTTTGACTATATTTCACCAATTTTTTAACAGTGGACGATTACCATAGTAGATTTTCCTACTCAGACGACATTAGCGATTTTTTCTACTATTTCTTATACTCAACTGAAACCGTAAATGTGTATTCAGTATTTATTACCACTGCGTAAAGCACTATTTCATAAAGCTATTGCTATCTTTAAACAGTTTGTATTAAGGTAGCGGTTTTCATTGTTGTCGATAATTGCCGACTTATGCTAAGTGTGTCGTTGTTGTCTATCTTAGATGCATTATTTGTGTCGCCTTATACCAGCAAACATTTATGCACAGCAGGCTGTTGAAGAACATACATATGTGTCATGTAGACCTAACAAGGTAAGCATGTTACAGCGTCTGTTTACATTTTATTCATTTGAATTATATTATTTTAGAAGAAACATTATTCCGTTCTGCTGAGATTGCTTTGTTGCTGCTCGTCTTTTGTTACATTACACTATGACATTGATAGAAACCAGTCATTAAATCTGGGATGATTTAATCTTTGCCTTCAATAAGGTCCTTTCAAAACAACTTTACATTTTGTTCGTTGTAGTTGCATACTAGTACACATATTTTATTCTTTGCTCTACATTTGTTATTTATTTGAATAAGTTCAGTGTGGTGTTGGAAGAAAACTAATGCAGGAGTAAACTGTTAAAAAACATAACATTCAATTGAACGCATATGCACGTATGTAACTTTAAATTTATTCTCCATAAATGGGCATAAAATAAAAATGTAAGAAACAAGATAATTAAAAACTGTCAATTTATAAATGGGGAAATAGGGATCGTTAAAAACGTACTGAAACAAATTTGATCAAAATACAAAAGATTATTTTGAAGCCTACAACTAGGGAATTTAAAAACGTAAACAAACAAGGCTGGAAATAGTGTCCAAGTTATTTTCTCAAACTACAAATCCTTATTTTGATTCGACTAAAATTGATAAGTACTGTAGAAATGGAGTCAAAATAAGGATTTTTAGCTTGAGAAAAATAATGTAGACACTATTTCCAGCCTTGTTTGTTTACAGGTTATATTTTTCTTTAGTTTGAGCCTGGAAGTAAGCAAGAAAGAGAATTAAAAGAGCATAATAATGTGAAAACATAAGTAACTTTGTAATGGTCTAAAGTAACTCGCCACTACAACCAGGGTTAACAAAAATTATCATATTAGGTCGTAAAGAAGTTAATGCCGCTTTAGATGAAAAAAAAACCCGAACAACTTATATATCAAAACAAAATTTTTATTAAATGATGATGCCTTTCCATCTTACAATCAGCTTGTTAATGCCCTGATTAAAGAAGACACTTGACTTTGAAGCAAAAAACATGTTGATGTCCTCTTTAACACCTTCCTCATTTGCATATGTTTTCCCATTAAGATGGAATTGTAACGAACGAAAAAGATGGCAGTCTGATGGTGCCATATCTGGAGAATATGGTGGGTGGGGGAGAACTTCCCAATTCAACTCCATAATCTTGTGTTGCGTCAAACGTGCCACATGTGGACGTGCATTGCCGTGAAGAAGAAGAACACCTTTCCGATTGACGAGTGAAGGGCGTTTTTGATGAAGGGCTTGATTTAAACGTTCCAGTTGCTGACTATAGATCTCTACATTGACAGTTCGTTGTGGATTGAGGAGTTCGAAATGAATTACTCCTTTGATGTTCCACTAAATACAAAGCATCACTTTCTACGGATGGAGTCCAGGTTTTGGGGTCGGAAGTGGTTTTTGTCTAGGACTGAGCCATTGTTTTTGATGTTTAATATTCGCATAGAGAATCCATTTTTTCATCACCGGTGACAGCTCTGTCCAAATATGGTTCACGCGCCAGAAGAGACAAAGCAACGTTCACACTTTGGAAATTATTATCATCATGAGGTACCCAAACACCTTCTTTATGGAGATTCCCGTATTCTTTAGATGTTTACGTATTGTTTCAGGAGAGATATACAATTTCAGGGCCATTTCACGAGTGTGTT
>NW_013667930.1:109824-111712 GCF_000517525.1 Limulus polyphemus
AACGAATTGCTGAACCATACGTTGACACTTATGAACGTTCAAACATTTCCATAACTTATTTGATATTTTTTGTGGCTACAGATGCGTTGTTTCCCTTCTTGTGTTCAAATAGCATTACATGCCGAATGTGTGTCTCGTCGTATGGCATCACTATAAGGGATTAGAGTATACTAAACTTTACACATTATATAGGCTAGACTAACGAGACGTTTAGGCGGTTCGTTTAACTATTATACATGATGTACATTTTTTGGAGGGTGGTTAATAAAAGTGTTCCAAAACGCAACGTTAATTTCTTGACGACCTAATACTTTGACAAGCACATAAATCTATAGTGCGAGTTTCAAACAGTTGAAATACAAAGTTGATAACTTACCAAAACACAGTAAAGGAATGTGGGCCTGGCCAGGACTTGAAACTAACGTTAATGAACTATACAATATATAAATCGAGGTTAATAAATATTTCAATCAATAAATAAATAAAGGAAGCAGGAAAAAAAAAAAGACTCACACAGATGAAAACAAAACCTAATTCCAAAATAATAATATTCAGTATTTAAACTATAAAATCACTAACAACCTCGAGTAATAACCAGCAATAATACTATTCAGCTGTATCTCGTGAACTAACTTATTACATACCAGTATATGGTTTTTATTCACTTGGTAGATCACGAGATAACAAATTATGTGATCGTAATTTACATAATCCTATGCAACATATCTGTACATAGTTTACATAGTCTTGTGCAACATTAATGATATCTGTACGTCTTCGCTAGGGGAAAACTGATGTCAGTCTCATAATACACAAACGTGATTATCTAGAAATTCATAGATAAATTAAATGATAGAAAGAATAATAAATTAACGATAAACAAAACCATAACCAAGTAAAAATAAAATTCGCTATCTCACAACTTATACAGTGTATTTTGCCAAACCCCTCAGAAGCCTAGTATTCTCATAGAATGTAAACGATTGAGGTGTTAGGTTAAATTATTAAGAACTTTATGCTTGTTTAATATTAGTTAACTATAACGAAGTATGTTGGAGTTTCGCTGGAGTCAAAAAGAGAAGTTTAGGAGCTCAGATTAAAATCAAACAGAACATTATTGATGTATAGTTGTTGTTTTTTAAAGTATTTTCCTTAAAGTTTCGTGTAACACGTTTTGAAACGTCAGCGGGAGACAGCGCATCTGGAAATGTTCCATTTATTGATCAAATGACTAAGAGAAAGAAAGATTAGGTGTGACTACTGATAAATTGGTAAAGAAGCACATGTGCTGCCATCTCACGGGAAAATATGGTAACAAGATGAATGTTTAGTTTCTGAGCTCATTGGTGTTTTTATTATTGTTATCATGTAGTATTTCTTCTTTCTTTTAACAGCTGGATTTGACATTCCTGTTTTGTCGTAAAGCAATAAACAAGTAAACATTTTCAAATAAAGACAGAACACATGGCAGTTAAAACATTCAGTGAAAAGTTATCTTTGACAACTTGACATTATTTAAAAAAAGATTAACGTTTGAATCTCAACTTCTTTTACATTACAAGTTTCTTAGAATATTTTTTATGGATATATCATTGCTATGTTTTTCTTTATTTTAGAATATCTGAACATGCTTTCTAAGTTTGATATTTGGTTGATTTTTTCGAAATTTTGTTATCGTAGTGCAAGATGAATTAAATATGTTATTTTCCCCTTTTTATTTCAAAACGTTTTGTTTCTTGAGTGATCTATATATGGTACAGAGAAAATAGAAAACGTTTCAATGCATCAAGGAAAAATAAACAGGTAATAGGGCTTATAAAATTAGACTATATTTATTTTTTCTTTTGACTATGATCCGGCATGGCCAGGTGGTTAAGGTGCTCGACTC